>NC_091167.1:18558848-18858848 GCF_040958095.1 Procambarus clarkii
GTGTGTGTGTGTGAACAAGCCTGAATGGTCCCCAGGCATACATGCAACTAAAAACTCACACGCCAGAAGTGACTCGAACCCATACTGCCAGGAGCACTCTCCAACTGGTGTACAGGACCCTTTAACCACTCGACCATCACGACCGGACAAAAGATGATGGTAGCCGAGGCTAATTCCCCATCATCCCGCCGGCACTCTGATGGTAATGTTGGGCATGGTATTTTATCAAATCACGTGTGGCCCAAAGAATGATGTGATTTGATAAAAATACCATTATGAAGCAAGGACACAAAACTCTTGACTTTTCATGTCCGAAGGTCCTCATCCCACGGCCCCAGTGTCTCTAGGCCATGATTGTCCGCTCTTACAACTTCAAAACATTATACATTACGTACGTTAGACCAATTCTCAAGTTTGCAGCGCCCGCGTGAACCCTTTCAATTGACTGAAGGTTCAGAATTCCACATCAGAAGCCCTATGGAACCTTACAAGATTGAATAAGAGATGACTCAAAGGGGATATGATCACGACATACAAAATTCTCCTGGGAATCGACACGGTTACCGTTTTCTTTTAGCGAACGGGATGCAAACTATTAAAATAAGTTAAAATGTTGACGCATACGTCCAAAACTGTCAGATCATTGACGCAGTCAAGGAGTCAAGAGCCCCGGATGTGGATGGAGTTCAATCCAAAGTTGTAAACAAACTATCAGATGATATATATATATACACTTGTGAAGCTCCTGTTCATAACAGCAGCTTCATGAGGATTTCAAAGGAAGTTGACATAACGATGGTGTCGAAGCCAATTCGATACACAATTTTATATATAAATCTGATGATAAAAATATGATTGACAAAGTCACTGTATTGAACTAATGATCGATAACGTCGAAAGGCGGGGCTTAGGAGCAGATGCTCGACTCTGGCAGCTCCACTAGGTGAGTACACCCAGCTTACGACACATTGGGACAGTTCCACCATGAACTTTTCAATTTACCAAGTGGACGGTAGAGCGACGGTCTCGCGTCATGCAGGTCGGCGTTCAATCCTCCGACCGTCCACAAGTGGTTGGTCACCATTCCTTCCCCCCGTCCCATCCCAAATCCTTATCCTGACCCCTTCCCAGTGCTATATAATCATATTGACTTGGCGCTTTCCCCTGACAATTCATTTTTCCTTCCTTTCATTCCAGATGTAAACAGTTGGTTAACACAACCTAACCTGCCGTCACTCTGAGCTAACAATGTGCAGTCGTTGTTCTCGGTCCAACTTGGTTTAATCTGCCTGACAGAGAGACGCCGAGATGGAGGCGAAGACGGTCAACAAACCCCAACGGCTGGCTAATTATGCCAAGAACAGAGAATTTGTTGACACTCTCCAAGTTGACAGCACACAGGTACGTCAACACCCCCCCCCCCAATAACATCGTATACACATACAGGTGTACCCAGCTTCTCGCTGTATATACACCGAGTATAATTAAGTCCTGGACAATGTTTAGGACTAAAGTGTACTTGCTGGTTGGTCAGAAACCTGTTGTGGTGACCTTAGTAACCCTCCAGAGGTTGAACAATAAGCCTGGGGCCAGATTTACGAAGCAGTTACGCAAGTACTTACGAATGTGTACATCTTTCCTCAATTTTTGACGGCTATGGTTACATATATTAAACAGTTTTTAAGCATTACAACTTCAGAATCAACTGTTGTTATTGTTATAAACAGCCTCCTGGTGCTTCGGAGCTGATTAATTGTTTAATAATTGTAAACAGAGCCGCCAAAGTTTGTGAAAAGATGTTCAGGTTCGTAAGTGCTTGCGTAACTGCTTCGTGAATCTGGCCCCTGGCCTCGTACTCCCCCCCCCCCCCCACATCTTAACATACCTGTATCATACCACCTCAAGGTCGACAGTATACACCCTAAAGACACTTATTGTGTTGCTAACAGCCGGGTGTGTGTACGGGTGAGGTGTGTGGCGGGTCACTGTCCAACTCTCGACGGGCCAGTTCGACTCCCAGGTCACCCTCCGAGGTCCTCCAGCAAGCCCAGGTCTTCCTCGATGCCTACTACACCTCCTTGAAGCTGTAAGTGGAGTCTGAGTTCTTTCTGACTTTAGCTTACGCTCCTAAGCTGGAATACATGTCAACAATATTGGTATGAGAGCGTAAAGAAGCTTGAATTTCAGCAGCTGAGATATTGTATTCATGTAGGGTACAGCGATAATACTACAGGGTGTAGAACTATAAGATTACGAGGGGTTGTGAAGGAGGTGGTGGTGCTGCAGGTACAAGTGTGAGGGCCACCTGGCCAGGTGGGAGGAGGTGACGGCCAGTGTGGCCCGGGCCGGAACCTACCACTTGACCAAGGACGAGCTCCAGTTTGGCGCCAAACAAGCTTGGAGGAACGCCCCCAGGTGCATCGGCAGGATTCAGTGGAACAGACTACAGGCAAGTAAATTCAAAATTCAAATTTTTATTCAGGAAACGTATATACATAGATGATGAGTTACAAACATAATGTTGGATTTATGAATAGGCTAGTACATACAATACCTAAAGCCACTAATACGCACAGAGTTTCGGGTGTACACTATTTACATATACAAATTCATAAAAAAACGTAAATTATTATTCAGTTACACTAGAAAAATCTTAATAGCATAATTTGAAGCGAGGCCCAAAAAACAAGAAATATATATATATATATTTTGCCTTGGCAACAATGTGTGTTAATAGCCTCGTCCAGTTTGTCAAGGTGTTGGGACCGACCTTGGCCGCCCAGTGAGGCAGGTCAGGATAGGCAGGTTGTGCCTATCCTGACCTGCCTCACTCTATCCTTTTGAGATCTGTGTTGTTGTCTCAATAAACTTACTTGGCCTCGAGTTATATCGTCAGCTGAGGATAGTCCCCCCCTCCCTCCTCAAGGGGAAACCAGTCTCATTCTCTCTCAAAGAAGTTTCAGATTATACAATTTAGCGCAAAGTAAAAAAAGGAGTTTAGGCTGTTTCTATAATTCTTGTACGTAAGTCGGGTGGTTTTGTGTACCAAACCCTCACCTAACCCAACCCATCCTAACCTAATCTAACTTAACCCAACCCATCCTAACCTAACCTAATCTAACCTAACCCAATCCATCCTAACCTAACCTAACCCAATCCATCCTAACCTAACCCAATCCATCCTAACCTAATCTAACCTAACCCAATCCATCCTAACCTAACCTAATCTAACCTAACCCAATCCATCCTAACCTAACCTAATCTAACCTAACCCAATCTATCCTAACCTAACTTAACCCAATCCATCCTAACCTAACCCAATCCATCCTAGCCTAACCCAATCCATCCTAGCCTAACCTAATCTAACCTAACCCAATCCATCCTAACCTAACCTAACCCAATCCATCCTAACCTAACCTAACTTAACCCAATCTATCCTAACCTAACCTAACTCATCCTAACTTAACCCAACCCATCCTAACCTAACCCAACCCATCCTAACCTAACCCAACCCTATCCTAACGTAACCGAACCCAACCTAAAGCCTGTGTTAGGGTGTGGGGTGTGAAGATAAGGTAATGTTAGAAGTGACTCTTCTACAGGTGTTTGATGCAAGAGATGTTACCACGCCCAGACAGATGTTCCAAGCCCTCTGTAACCACATTAAATACTCCACCAATGGTGGAAATATCAGGTGAGTCTTCTCTTTCTTTCTCTTTCTTTCTCTCTCTCTCTCTCTCTCTCTCTCTCTCTCTCTCTCTCTCTCTCTCTCTCTCTTTCTTTCTCTCTCTCTCTCTCTCTCTCTCTCTCTCTCTCTCTCTCTCTCTCTCTCTCTCTCTCTCTCTCTCTCTCTCTCTCTCTCTCTCTCTCTCTCTCTCTCTGTCTCTCTCTCTCTCTCTCTCTCTCTCTCTCTCTCTCTCTCTCTCTCTCTCTCTCTCTCTCTCTCTCTCTCTCTCTCTCTCTCTCTCTCTCTCTCTCTCAGAGTGTGACACCCTGCCAGCTTCGCCCTCAGCCCTACACCCTGCCTGAGTTAAGTTCCCCACTTACAACTAGGTAGAAATAAGACCTGCCTGGCATAGGTCAGCACGACTCTTGCTGTTTGGTCCATGTTGGTGTTTGTCTGGTCGGCAGGTCGGCCATAACAGTGTTCCCAGCGCGGCGGGCGGGGCAGAGGGACTTCAGAGTGTGGAACCCACAGATGATCTGCTATGCTGGCTACACCAACGCTGACGGCTCCGTTACTGGCGATCCTGCCTACACCACCTTTACCCAGGTTAGTCACTGTATCCTGGTAAGTTACTGTATCCTGGTAAGTTACTGTATCCTGGTCAGTCACTGTATCCTGGTTAGTCACTGTATCCTGGTTAGTCACTGTATCCTGGTCAGTCACTGTACCCTGGTCAGTCACGTTACGCGAATGTAGTGGAATGTATAAAGGATGTAGTGGACACAACTGTAACCAGGTACTCACCTAGTTGTACTTGAGAGGGGTTGAGTTCTGGCTCTTTGATCCCGCCTCTCAACTGTCAATCAACTGTGGTACAGATTTTTTTTAGCCTACTGGGCTCTATCATGTCTACATTTGGGTACTCAGTTTCCACCTGTGTCCCCTTGTTCGTGTTCCACCCGCGCTAAAGAGTTTGTCTTTGTCCACCCTGTCAATTCCCCCGAGAATTTTGTAGGTGGTTATCATGTCTCCCCTTACTCTTCTGTTTTCCAGGGATATGAGGTTTAGCTCCCTTAGTCTTTCCTCGTAGCTCATACCTCTCAGTTCCGGAACGAGTCTGGTGACATATCTTTGATTCTTTAACTTTGTCTTGTGTTTACTAGGTATGGACTCCAGACTGGAGCTGCATATGCCAGGATTGGTCTGACATAAGTGGTATCCTTCACTGAACGATTCCCTAAACAAAATTCTAAAGGCAGTTCTCATATTGACCAATCTAGTATATGCCGCTGATGATATCCTTTTGATGTGGGCCTCTGGGGACAGGTTCGGTGTGATATCGACCCCCAGATATTTCTCTCTATTTGACTCTTGCAGAATTTCACCTCCCAGATGGTACCTTGTGTTCAGCCTTATGTTCCCTTCGCCTAATTTCATTACTTTGCACTTTCCTGAGTTAAACCATAGTAACCATTTTCTAGACCATTCCTCCAGTTTGTCCAGGTCGTCCTGTAGTCTCTGTCTATCTTCATCTGTCTTGATTCTTCTCATAATTTTTGCATCATCAGCAAACATTGAGAGGACTGAGTCTATACCCTCTGGAAGGTCGTTTACATATATTAGAAACAGGATGGGTCCGAGTACAGAGCCCTGTGGGATTCTACTGGTGACATCTCGCCACTCTGATGTCTCCCCCCCCCCTCACAGTTACTCGCTGTTTCCTGTTGCTTTGATACTCCCTTATCCACTGGAGCACCTTAACTTTTACTCTTGCCTGTTGCTCCAACTTTTGTAACAGCCTTTTATGGGGTACTGTGTCAAAGGCTTTCTAACAGTCCAAGAAAATGCAGTCTGCCCACCCTTCTCTTTCTTGCCTAATTTTTGTTGCTTGGTCATAGAATTCTATTAACCCTGTGAGGCACGATTTACCATCCCTGAACCCATGCTGGTGGTGTGTTACAAAGTTATTTCCCTCCAGATGCTCTACGAGCCTTTTCCTCACGATCTTCTCCATCACCTTGCATGGTATACAAGTTAGGGAAACTGGCCTGTAGTTCAGTGCCTCTTGCCTGTCACCCTTCTTGTATATTGGGACTACGTTAGCTGTCTTCCAACTTTCTGGTAAGTCTCCTGTTTCCAGTGACCTGTTATACACCATAGAGAGTGGCAAACTTAGTGCTTCTGCACCTTCCTTTAGCATCCATGGTGAGATTGTCAGGTTCAACAGCCTTTGTCACATTCACCTCCAACAGACACCTTTTGACCTCATCACTGGTGAGCTCAAATTCTTCCAAGTTTGCTTGGTTTGCCGCCTCCTCATTTAGTGCAGGGGCTTCTCCTTGTTCTTTTGTGAAGACCTCCTGGAATCTTTTGTTTAGTGCTTCACACATCTCCTTGTCATTCTATGTGTATCTGTTCTCCCCTTTTCTCAGTTTCATAACTTGTTCCTTCACTGCTGTTTTCCTCCTGATGTGACTATGGAGCAGTTTTGGTTGGGTCTTGGCTTTATTCACGATGGTCATTTTCATACTGTCTCTGCTTCTCTCCTCTGAGGTACTCATTTCTGGCCCTCTGGTATCTCTCCCTGCTCTCTGGTGTTCTGTTGTTCCTGTAGTTTGTCCATGTACTTGTGCTCAACTGCTTCGCTAAATTACATTCCTGATTGAACCACGGATTCTTCTGTTGCTTTTAATTTTTCTCCTTTTTAGGCCGGGATAAACCTGTCTGCAGCTTCCTAGCACTTCTAGGTGACACAGTCCATTATATCCTATACAGTCTTCTCTCTGAGTTTTGTTTTCCATGGTATTCCCATTAGGAAGTTCCTCATCTCGTCGTATTTCCCTCTTCGGGAATTCAGTCTTTTCCCTTCCGCTCCCATCCTTGGATAGGTTATCCCTACCTCCACCAGATACTTAAATGTTAATACACTGTGGTCACTCATTCCTATGGGGGCTTCAAATTTGACTTCCCTTATTTCTGACTCATTCAGGGTGAATATCAGGTCGAGTCCCGCTGGTTCGTCATTGCCTCTCATTCTTGTGGGTCCCCTGACATGTTGGCTCAGAAAGTGCCTTATTTTGTAGAGTTATTATTAAAGTAAGTATTAAGTAAGTAGTACTTATTAAAGTATTGTTACAGGTGTGTCAGCAGCTGGGCTGGACAGGTGCCGGCGGGAGATTTGATGTGCTGCCTCTTGTTGTGTCTGCTGCCACGGGCGACCCGGAGTGCTTCCCCATACCCGAGGACCTGGTGCTGCAGGTGGAGCTTCACCACCCAGGGTGAGTGTTGGTGATGCTTCAGTGTCCAGAGTGAGCAGTGGTGGCGCTGCACCACTAGCGTGTGTTGGTGCTGGGAAGAGAGAGAAAAACACACAACCTTCCCTCGCCATCTTTCAGGTTCGACTGGTTCGGGGAGCTGGGACTGCGATGGTTCGCGCTGCCAGGCGTGTCCTCCATGCTTTTCGACTGTGGGGGCGTGGAATTCCCGGCGGCGCCCTTCAATGGCTGGTACATGTCGACGGAAATTGCCACTAGGGACTTATGCGATACCCAACGATACAATCTTCTGCAGGTACACTAAAATTATTAGTTTGATACCAAACGCGATACCTTTGCACACTGAGTACGACAACTGCGTGCTTTGATGTTTTGGCGGGAAGGGATATATTTACCAATTAGTTATTTTTTTAGTTCGTTTGCATGGATTCTTTGTTACGTTATCACAACATTTTTTATGATTTGGTCCATGGGGTAGTGTACCCTCTCTTCCCTCCGACCTATCCCAACTCTTTGTCTTCATATCCCAGTTCCTTGACTTCATATCCCAGTTCCTTGACTTCATATCCCAGCTCCTTGTCCTCATATCCCAGATCTTTATCTTCATATCCCGGCTCCTTGTCCTCATATCCCAGCTCTTTGTCTTCGTATCCCAGTTCCTTGACTTCATATCCCAGCTCCTAGTCCTCATATCCCAACTCTTTGTCTTCATATCCCAGTTCCTTGACTTCATATCCCAGCTCCTTGTCCTCATATCCCAGATCTTTATCTTCATATCCCGGCTCCTTGTCCTCATATCCCAGCTCTTTGTCTTCATATCCCAGTTCCTTGACTTCATATCCCAGCTCCTTGTCCTCATATCCCAGCTCTTTATCTTCATATCCCAGCTCCTTGTCCTCATACCCCAGCTCCTTGTCCTCATATCCCAGCTCTTTATCTTCATATCCCGGCTCCTTGTCCTCATATCCCAGCTCCTTGTTTTCATATCCCGGCTCCTTGTCCTCATATCCCAGCTCCTTGTCCTCATATCCCAGCTCCTTGTCCCCATATCCCAGCTCCTTGTCCTCATATCCCAGCTCCTTGTCCTCATATCCCAGCTCCTTGTCCTCATATCCCAGCTCCTTGTCCTCATATCCCAGCTCCTTGTCCTCATATCCCAGCACCTTGTCCTCATATCCCAGCTCCTGGTCCTCATATCCCAGCTCCTTGTCCTCATATCCCAGCTCCTTGTCCTCATATCCCAGCTCCTTGTCCTCATATCCCAGCTCCTTGTCCTCATATCCCAGCTCCTTGTCCTCATATCCCAGCTCCTTGTCCTCATATCCTAGCACCTTGTCCTCATATCCCAGCTCCTTGTCCTCATATCCCAGCTCCTTGTCCTCATATCCCAGCTCCTTGTCCTCATATCCCAGCACCTTGTCCTCATATCCCAGCTCCTTGTCCTCATATCCCAGCTCCTTGTCCTCATATCCCAGCACCTTGTCCTCACATCCCACCCCTTGTCCTCATATCCCAGCTCCTTGTCCTCATATCCCAGCTCCTTGTCCTCATATCCCAGCTCCTTGTCCTCATATCCCAGCTCCTTGTCCTCATATCCCAGCTCCTTGTCCTCATATCCCAGCACCTTGTCCTCACATCCCAGCTCCTTGTCCTCATATCCCAGCTCCTTGTCCTCATATCCCAGCTCCTTGTCCTCATATCCTAGCACCTTGTCCTCATATCCCAGCTCCTTGTCCTCATATCCCAGCTCCTTGTCCTCATATCCCAGCTCCTTGTCCTCATATCCCAGCACCTTGTCCTCATATCCCAGCTCCTTGTCCTCATATCCCAGCTCCTTGTCCTCATATCCCAGCACCTTGCCCTCACATCCCAGCTCCTTGTCCTCATATCCCAGCTCCTTGTCCTCATATCCCAGCTCCTTGTCCTCATATCCCAGCTCCTTGTCCTCGTATCCCAGCTCCTTGTCCTCATATCTCAGCTCCTTGTCCTCATATCCCAGCTCCTTGTCCTCATATCCCAGCTCCTTGTCCTCATATCCCAGCTCCTTGTCCTCATATCCCAGCTCCTTGTCCTCGTATCCCAGCTCCTTGTCCTCATATCTCAGCTCCTTGTCCTCATATCCCAGCTCCTTGTCCTCATATCCCAGCTCCTTGTCCTCATATCCCAGCTCCTTGTCCTCATATCCCAGCTCCTTGTCCTCATAGCGCTCTCAAATGATATAGTTATATTATCTTAATGCTTCCTCATCAGATTTATATGATACTAAACTGCCTGAATTTACCCGGTAGTTACTATAACCCTAGTGGACAGGAAGCCGGCGGTTTGTCAAGTGTCTCCCCATTGATCCTCATGAACTATTTTTGCGTACAGGTGGTTGGGGAGAGGATGGGGCTGGATACAAGGTCCAACATGACGCTTTGGAAAGACTCCGTTGCCTTGGAGATCAACAAGGCCGTTCTCCATTCATTCCAGGTAAGTTATCAAGCCTCGTCTCTAAGTTTTCACACTCCTCTAAATGTTCACACGTCTCTAAATTTCCTCCTTGGCTTCCGTGGACACAGGAAGCTAAAGTGACGATGGTGGACCACCACACGGCGTCGGAGTCCTTCATGCAGTTCATGGAGAACGAACACCGTGAGCGGGGCGGGTGTCCGGCGGACTGGGTGTGGATCGTGCCGCCCTTCTCAGCCGCCCTCACGCCAGTCTTCCACCAGGAGATGTCGCTCTACTACCTCAAGCCCTCCTACGAGTATCAGCAGCCCGCCTGGGTCGCCTACGCCCGCCATGTCAGCGCCCTCGCCGAGGAGAACACGGCAGCCCGCGCCATTAAACTCTTCAGAAAAGTGGCCATGTAGGTTAAACTTTTGTTTGTAACCGACTGGTGTTGTGACGTCACTGTGGGACGTCACTGTGGGTGTAACATTTACGAAGTCATATACAACCTTTGGGTATTATTATTTATTTACATTATATTTTGTTAGTCATTATGATGAATATAAATATAAAGTTGTACAGCACTGATTTCCAACCGAATTTTGCTATTGAGTGCTTGATAGACTGCCAGTACATGTGGACATAGCCTAAGTACTTCACATTAAACACACATGCAGTTATCAACAGGCAGCTCATAGGGTCGTTCTTGCTTCATGTAGGGCTGTGGTGTTCGCCAGTGTCCTCTACCGTGAGGCCCTCAGCAAGAGAGTGAGGGTCACCATTGTCTATGCCTCAGAGACTGGAAGGTCACAGTCTCTGGCCCACTCCCTCAACCACGTCTTCAAGTTCAACTTCAATTCCAAGGTACAGACACTTCTTGAGTGACGTCCATACACACTCGGGGAGTTCTCCGTTTTCATCCTCTTTCTACCATCAATCAATCGGTCATTCCTCTCTCACCCCTTCTGCTACGCCTTCCCCGCCTCCCATGTACTCCTCTACTCTTCTCCTGTCCCCTTTCTACCCATCCCATGCCTCCCTCTACTCTCTGCTTCCTCTATTTCTCCAATATGACCTAACACTGTACTGACGGTGGTTGACGATGGTGATTGTTAATTACCACCTGACTCCTGCAGGTAATGTGCATGTCGGACTACCAGGTGAACCAGGACGTGTGGGACGAGTCGCTCCTCCTGGTGGTGGCTTCCACGACCGGCACTGGTGAACCTCCAACCAACGGCCAGGTACTTGTTGCTACCAAGTAGCTCGGATTGCGTTTTCTAGAAAGGCAAAGAGTTAGGGGTGACATGAGGGTCATGTCACAGGGCCGATGTAGCCAACGAGGCAGCCATCTTGGACTCAGTCCTCAGAGGGGTCCAGCAGTACTAACTATTGAGCCTCACACTTTTAAATATATTAGTTGTTTTTCATCAAAGTTCATGTATTAGTTATTCTCGCAAATTTAATCTCAATTTAACACTTTCAAATTTTGTGCATTTCATTTTTTTCTATAAAACACCTTTTTTTTTTAATCGAAGCTGGCAAATTATTACAATTGGCCTTAGTTATTGCACAAAATAATTTGCCACTGGTCCGGTATACACAAGTTTCCTGTTGCCGACACAACGAATTATTATTATTACAATATTGTTCTTAATTTAGATTTGTTCTCTTTCTATCACTCTGCTCTCTAATCTCCGGGTGTTCGTTCTTATCCCCCACCATCACCACTACCATCGTCGCACTCGACGATCCCGCCGCGCGCATTACCACTTCAGGAGTTCGTCAAGAGCTTGTACGCCCTCAAGGAGAACGCCAGCAGGCACATTCCCCATGATCAAAAGTTTGTATGATTCTACCTCTAAATAATAATAATAATCAGGACTTATCCTGATTATTATTATTATTATTGTTATTGTTAATATTATTAGTAGTAGTGGTGGTAATATTTTTCCAATACTGATGTGTATTTCCTGCAGGTTAAGTTTCTGGGAGGATTACAACACCTTCCAAAAGTAAGTATAAGTGATTAAATCTCTGCTTGCTTTGGTATATTACTGTGAATATGTCCCCCAGGCATGTCTAGTGCTCAACTTGAACATTACATATATATTTACTTTACATTTGAGATATATATGTGTATATGGAGGTCAGTTTCACTGTGCTTCGTCGACAGCAGCACCGCCGCCAGCAGGAGCCCCGTCGGCGTCACGTCCGGTGATGAGAAGGGCGTGCTGGAGGGGAAGGAAGGGAGCGGCAGCATCAGCAGCCTCTTACATAGGTTCAGGCGCAGGTGGGAGTCGAAGGAGGACCTTGCCAACACCTCCACACTCTCCGTCAGCGACCCTGTGAGGTGAGCTAAGCGTACAAGGGCAAGGCTGGACATTACAGGTTGACAGATGAGTGAGGAAACTAAGGGGTAGAGACATCGGACATCATCATTCCAAATTCCGTGACTGAAGCAGCCAAAACCATCTTTTACCATTAAGGTTCAATCTCTCACGTCCTTGACAGCAGTGTGCCCGTTCACTGCTGAATGAAATAAGGTTCACTCTCAGGTTGAACAGGCACTGTTCTCTTGGAGAGCCTGACACAAGCCGTAACTCCCCTCTGGGCCTCTAGACCACAAGGTATAAATCCCATATGACGAGCCCCGGGTCGTGCTGACTGAGCCGGCCAGTTCACCACGTTCACAGTCGTGGCTAACTGAATGACAGTTATTACAGCATAACTAAATGGCAGCTATTACAACATAACTAAATGGCAGCTATTACTACACAAACCTCTCATTTATCACCAGCTTCACTCTCTAGAAATGTCTCAACCATCACTTTATTAGCGTATACCTGAGCTGGACGGTAGAGCGACGCTTTTGCTTCATGTAGGTCGGCGTTCACTCCCCGACCGTCCAAGTGGTTGGGCACAATTCCTTCCTCCCGTCCCATCCCAAATCCTTATCCTGAGCCCTTCCCAGTGTTATATAGTCGTAATGGCTTGACGCTACCTCCCCATCCTTACCCTTCCATTTCATTTCTCATTTGATTTTCATTTGGAACATGTTCTTGGAGTTTTAAGTTCAGTTTTAGCCTTGAACCTTGATCAAGATTATTGTCTTCGTTCTGTGGCAGGTATGCCGTGTTCGCCTTGGGGTCGACTAATTACGCCAACTTCTGTGCCTTCGGTAAATATGTGGACTATCTTCTGGGTGAGTCTGGGGGCTGCCGCCTCCTGCAGCTGACCTGCGGGGATGAACTCAACAATCAGGAGGGCGCCTTCAACACCTGGACCGAGCAGGTCTTCAAGGTGGGTGCATCATGTAGAGGTGCACAGGTTGTAAACCCTTGCTGCTCTTTGGTCCTCCCATGATTATGGTGTTTAATAAAAATTAAAATTAAAAAATATCTTAAATTATCTTAAAATTATCTGTTAGATTAAGGACCTGCCCGAAACGCTGCACGTACTAGTGGCTTTACAAGAGTGTAAATACTGTACTATCCAATGTATTCTCACAAACCCAATGTACCTTCTTGTATATATATAAATAAATAAATAAATAAATAAAAAATACCCTTGCTGCTCTTTGGTCTTCCCATGATTATGATGTTTAATACCCTTGCTGCTCTTTGGTCCTCTCATGATTATGGTGTTTAATACCCCCTGCAGCTCTTGGATCTTTCAATGGCTATGACGTTTGCTTCATAGTTTCTGAATCCTTCCCAGGGGTAAACATGTGTTCTGGTTGTTATGGGAGGGTGAATGCATCAGGAACATCCAAATGAAGCAGTTGTTCATGGTGGGTGTCATCTAGAGTTATTGCAGGCGTTGAGGGAGATCCAGGTACCGTACAGGTACTATGCCGTGTCCTGTGTTGCCACATCACTCCAATAATGTCATTATATCACAAACGTGTTTTCGTATGTCAGGCAGCGTCGCAAGAGTTTGGTGTCGGGGAGGGCCAGATGTCAACACTGGGTGTGGTGGACCTGAGAGCTGACAATGTCAAGCTGACTCCAGCCACCCGCCACACTGACCTTCTGGAAGGTAAGTGGTGCCAAGGGAAGAGCCTCACATTATCTTCAGAATCTCTTGTATAGTTCAATCATCGACGACTGTGAAATAAAAAATATCCCCATATTTACAAAATGTAGTTTTCAAGACGTGATGTGTTCCAGGCCTGTCACAACTTCACATGAAGAAAGTCCAGACTGTCCGAGTGCTGGAATCTAAGATCCTGCACGAAGAAGGCGACAGGTGAGTTACAAGAAATGTTGAAGTCATATTTAATTATGAGAGGAGTGAGGGAAGATGGAAAGGCGGGAGGAAATGACCAGATACTATTCCAGAAATTTAAGGTTCAGTTAAGTTAGGGTAGAGCAGGTTTCAGGAGAGGTTGAGCAGCTTTCAGAAGGTACAAAGTAGATCGCAGAGAGATAGGTAGCTTCCAGGAGGTACATGATAGACTCCAGAGTGATAGATAAAGTATCAAGACACAGAATAGGCTCAGGAAGGAATATATGTTTTAATTAGGTACAGAACAGGTTTCAGAAATGCAGATTGGTTTCCAAGAGGTGCATGTTAGGGTCTATGATGGCAGGTGATCTTCAGGTGGTACACGTTCAATTCCAGAGAGGTAACCAAGCCTGCAAACGATGCAAGACAAGTTTTAAAAAGGAAATATCTCTTCTATGAGGTATAAATTAGGTTTGAGAGAAGCATCTCAATCATTCAGTGTACAGAGAAGCACTTGTGTTTATAGACGATGTGAGGTTTGTGGCCCTTAGACACCAGCCAGCCTTGGTAAAGGAAGATGAAGCATTTTTTTCTCTAGGTATATAGAAAACAGAATAGTCGTCTCCAGGTTACATGTTGGTGTTGTGACGGTAACGCGTTGGTGTTCGGCTGTTTAAGGCTAGGGGTATGGCCTCGTCACATAGTTATAAAAAAAATAGAAAAACTGGAACTTCGTCTGTGGTAAGGTAAGGAGAAGACACACAAAACACAAGTAAATTTTAACAATGAAATTTTAATTACGTTAAATAAATCAAAACATGAAAAAATGGACAAACAAATTTGTATAATAAAATCAATCAATCAAAATAATAAGAATAATTAAATGACACAATGAAAAGTTACGTTAAGATAAAATAACAAGAAGTGCAACACAAAATAAATGGGAAGGTGCTGGAATATTGGCTTTAAGCTACCACCTCTCTCAGTACACGCTAACGTCTAGCCGGGAGGAGTGATAACCACGAAAGCACTGAATATTCTGAGGTCTGAGGTCGTGGCGACCCCAGACATCAAGTAGTATGGGGGGGCGAGTGCAGGTGCAGCCAGACCGGCGACCAATCAGCGGAGCCGGTAGCGATCAACAGGTAGTTTGGCGGTTTGAGTCTGAACAGGTGTCTCTGGCTGCAACGTTTTGCACTCTGGCAAACCTTGCTGGTGTTGTTGTCGTTGTTGGACATTTCTTCCATAGTAGAATTATATAATTTCAACGACGTAATTATGGAGGGAAGAGCAGGCTCAATCTCTTGAAGGAGATTATCGTCACAACTCTCCCCCGAAGCCTGCGGTTCTGGAAGAAGTACGTCGTTATGTGGTGGAGTAATGGATGGAGTCGCTTCTACTTTATAAACTCTGGAGAGATCATGGGCTAAGATGTTGTCAGACTCTTGGTATAGCGTGTCTCCAGGTTGAATTTCTGCAGTTAGCAAGCCCATAGTAGAAGACGTTGAGATGAGAAGTGGGCGTGCTGCAGGAGGTGTAGGGTGGTGTGGTCCGTGTTGATGGTGGACCGAGCACTTTTCAGGTGTGGAGTGAAGTGCTGAAGCTTCAGGATGAGGAAGAGTAGCTCCTTGCCAATTGTTCCGTAGTTCCTTGTAGCAGTAGTCGCTGACAGGTGTATTCTTCTCGCCTCGTTGCTGCATCACGACACCACCAACGTCGGTACCATTGGCGTCGACATGGAGGATGAAGGGCTTATCTGACGAGGTGAGAGTGGAATTAGAAGAGGGCAAAGGAGCACGATTATTATCCTGAAAGCATTTGGGAAGATCATTAAGGATTTTGAAATTAGAAAGCGCTGACTCCTTGTCAGTGCTTTCGGGAGGAGAAGCTGGGAAGGTCTCACTGTGGATGTAGGGTTCTGTGAAGGTGGAACAATTAGTCAAGACAGTGGGAGGAGTACCATTATATTGCTTCAGGAGGTTGACGTGGCACAGCTGGGTCTTCCGCCGCCTATCTGGAGTCTCTATCACGTAGTTGTTATTATTCCTGCACTCTTTGACGCAGTAGGGTCCTGAAAACCTGTTTTGTAAAGGTGAACCTGGGATAGGGAAATAGGCAAGGACGAAGTCTCCCGGCTTGAATTTTCTTACTTTGCTGGTCTGGTCGTAATGAGTCTTCATTCTCACCTGGGCTTTCAATAGATTATCATGGGCAAAGCGGTGGACTCTCTCTAGAATGTGTTGAAGGTTTTGAAGAAACTGGGGCACATTCTGATGCTCACTGAAGGTGGCATCTCTGAGAGAGTCTTTGAAAGCCTTAAGGGGAGTACGGCACTTACGGCCGTAGAGCATCTCATGAGATACTCCTAGGGACTCATTGGGGAGACTTCTGAAAATACACATTATAAGGTCAATCTGCTTATCCCAATCCTTCGAGGTTTCACTACAAAACTTTTTCAAGAGTGCTTTGATGGTCTGATGACTACGTTCAAGAGAACCCTGTGAAGCAGGATGATAGGGGCTGGACAATACCTGTTTGATGTTGAACTCCTCCAGTGTCCTTTTGAAGAGATCACTGGTGAAGTTGGTGCCACAGTCACTTTGAATCTCCCTGGGAAATCCGTATTGAGTGAAGATCTTCAATAGATGTTTTATAACCGTAGCAGCCGTGATGTTCTTCACTGGAACTGCTATGGGAAATCTGGTGGTAGGACACAGGATGGTTAGGATGTAGGCGTTACCTGAACTGGTCCGAGGTAAAGGACCAACACAGTCTATTATGAGTCTGTGGAAAGGTTCCGCAGGCACCTGTATGGGAATCAGTGGTGCTCTGGGAATGGAGACGTTCGGTTTGCCTGCCATCTGACATGTATGACACTGTTTTACGTACTGTTTGACGTTATTTACCATACCTGGCCAGTAGTAGTCTTGACGAATCCCATGGTAAGTCTTGTTGAAGCCGTAGTGGGAGAATGCTCCGTGGGCCAGGTGTAGAATAGTGGGCCGCAGGCTGGTGGGAATCACAAGTTGTTCGATGTTGGCCCAATCGTCCTCCTCCTTCAGTTTACTGGGTCTATATCTGCGGTAGAGCAAGTCGTTCTCTAGGAAGAACCCAGGAATACTGTCGGGTTGAGTCTCAGCCTGGAAAAACAATGGTGTTAAAGTAAGATCTTCCCTCTGCAACTTACGGAACTCCAACTTGGTCAGATGCGGGGGTAGTTTCTGAGGGTCTTGAGGGACAGCGGTAGCAGTAGAGTCAGCTGGCTGTGGACGTGCGGCTTGTGCACGGGTGGTCACGAGAACCGGAGGAGAAACTTCATCACTCTCTTGAACCTCTGCTGGAACATACTCTAGAATAGGGTTTATTGGCACAGAGTTACACACCTGGGGTTTGTCCATGACGATCAGGTTGGTCGGTTGCAGGTCTTCTGCCAAGTCGTTGCCTAGGAGAAGTTGCACTCCAGGCATGGGAAAAGGCTTTTCCCTGACGGCGACTTGGACTTCCCCGTTCACGTAGGGACAATCCAGGTGGACTCTGGCGAGAGGGTATGGAGTGGTAGCAGTGAGGTCAGTGATGAAGACAGTTTCTCCGGTGTAGACGATGTTGGGCATAGCCGACTTCAAGATGATCGATTGTAGAGCCGCTGTGTCCCTCAAGATCTTCAATTTGAAACGTCCCTCCGGATTTGAACCGTTGGCAGAGACAGTTCCAGTATACAGGTGGTTACTGAAAAGAGAATGATCATTAACATCAACACCAACATTCATCACAGGCTTACCGGACTTAGGAGGAGTTGGTTTGGGTCTTTGTTGGTCAGTGGTTCCCTTGTATTGAGACTTACCACACTTGTCTATGGTATGTCCATAGAGTCTACAATACTTGCAGTACAGTTGTGAACCAGCTTGATCGGGGCTCACCTTCTCGTAACTGTACCACGACTTCTTACTGGAGGATGGTTCGGGTGTCAGCCGGTGGATGAGGCTGTAAGTGTCAGCCGACTTAGCACACTTCAGGTAGTCGGTTTCTTCTTTATCTGCTAAGTAGAGGCGGACAGGAGGCGGCACACGTCTCAAGAATTCTTCAACAAGCATCAGGTTGACGAGTTCTGTAAAAGTAGAGACATGTGCTGCTTCCAGCCATTTCATGAAATACCTCCGTTTCGTGTTAGCAAACTCAAGGAAGGTAGTGGTACTTGCCTTCAGGTGGTCACGGAATTTCCTTCTATAACTTTCGGTGGAAAGTAGGTAGGCGTCCAACACTGCTTGTTTCAGAGTGTAGTAGTCATTCTCAGACGCCAAAGTACTGAGTGTGACTGCAGCTCTACCTGTAAGATGGACTCTGAGAAGTGTGGCCCATTGGTCGACAGGCCAACTGAGTTGATTAGCAAGGGTTTCAAAGGTGGTAAAGAACACATCAACTTCTGCTTCTACAAAGGATGGCATTAACTTACTTGCATGTGATATATTAAAACTGACGGGAAGATTGGCAGTAGCTTGTTGGCGTTGAGTGAAGTGCGAAGTTTCCAAGGCGATTTCGCGTTGACGACACTCAAGAGCCAGAGTCGCTTGTTGCTTGTCATGTTCACGTTGCATTTCCAACTCGCGTTGTTTGGTTTCAAGCCTTATGCGTTCCCGCTCCTGGAGTAAGGCAATCTCACGTTCTTGTTCTTCCCTTCGTATGGCAGCTGCTCGTTCTTGTTGTTCGAGGGCTTCCCTTTGTTGTTCGCGGGCTTCCCTTTGCTGCTCACGTTCAATCTTGGCCAGTTCCAATTGGAGTTTCATCGTTGCCAAATCAGTTTTTCCTGCAATATAGTAAGTTTCATGAGTTTCAGAGTCTATCTTACCTTGCTCTAAATAGTAATCCAGCAACAGGTTGTGTAGGTCATTTTTGTTGGCTTGGTAGGGAACTTCTAGTTGATACTCATGTGCAAGAGTTTGTAATTCAGTCCTCTTGGCACGACTTAAAGTCCCTATTTCACCTGCTGGATTTGTACGGAAAGCTTGGAGACGAAACATGGTGAAATTAGCAAATAAAGGTACACGAATATTCAATAGTGAATGTCAGAAACAGGACACCGTGGCAACTGGTACCTATCCTGTGAGATCTTTAACAATTAAAGTTAAGTAAAAGATGTTAAATAATTAAATTAAATCAAGGGCGCAGGAAATCTTGTACCCGGTACTCATATAAGAGGATAAGGGCAAGAAAATCCTACTAACAAATGAAACAGTAAATTGTCTCAAAAGTAAAATTGGTAGTCCAAGGATGTAGGCATACCTTGCCAAGTCTCTATAGGACATAAAGCAAGTTTTTCCTACTGAATTTAATATGATACTTACAGAATTAGCGAACTTTTGTGCTCTGAAAAGCAAGCTAATTCCCTACCGTTGTATGTATCATCATCTCTGACTGACGTGTAGGGGTGCGAGGTGTCAACTGGTGACGAGAACTGCTGCTGAGGTCCCAATTCAGCAACTAAAGTTCGAGCTAGAGGAACTATGGCCCTCTTTGTCCTCCTGCAATCTGACTGTAGAAGATTGGGTACTCTTGACCCGGGGCAGACCACAGTACCAGGGTACCAATATGATGATCTGTCAGAATGAGAAATATTCAAGGGACAAAGATGGTAAACACGAGTAATAACAAGGAGGGAGAGATGACCAATTAAGAGTATGACTGAGGCCTACAGTCACCACGTAATCCAAAGTTGTCTCACCTTCACCATATGTTACTCTCGTAATGCACAATACACCGCACCTTATAAAAAATGAAATTGAATATGAAAAATAGTAAAACTACGTTAACAAAGTTAAATACGCTTACCATAAATTACCACTTGGCACCAGTACCTGAGTGAAGCTCCTAGGACAGGCCCCCATATAACTTGTGACGGTAACGCGTTGGTGTTCGGCTGTTTAAGGCTAGGGGTATGGCCTCGTCACATAGTTATAAAAAAAAATAGAAAAAACTGGAACTTCGTCTGTGGTAAGGTAAGGAGAAGACACACAAAACACAAGTAAATTTTAACAATGAAATTTTAATTACGTTAAATAAATCAAAACATGAAAAAATGGACAAACAAATTTGTATAATAAAATCAATCAATCAAAATAATAAGAATAATTAAATGACACAATGAAAAGTTACGTTAAGATAAAATAACAAGAAGTGCAACACAAAATAAATGGGAAGGTGCTGGAATATTGGCTTTAAGCTACCACCTCTCTCAGTACACGCTAACGTCTAGCCGGGAGGAGTGATAACCACGAAAGCACTGAATATTCTGAGGTCTGAGGTCGTGGCGACCCCAGACATCAAGTAGTATGGGGGGGCGAGTGCAGGTGCAGCCAGACCGGCGACCAATCAGCGGAGCCGGTAGCGATCAACAGGTAGTTTGGCGGTTTGAGTCTGAACAGGTGTCTCTGGCTGCAACGTTTTGCGCTCTGGCAAACCTTGCTGGTGTTGTTGTCGTTGTTGGACATTTCTTCCATAGTAGAATTATATAATTTCAACGACGTAATTATGGAGGGAAGAGCAGGCTCAATCTCTTGAAGGAGATTATCGTCACAGTGTCAAGCCAATACGATTAGGCTTTCTCAAGATATTGAACGGAAACGAAGGGAACAAATTGTACTATAAGGTTGCTTTTCTTATTTTATTATATATTTTTGCTAAAAATTCATTGATTTTAAGTTTCAAGTCAATACGACTAAACGTTCTAGAGATGCTAAAGTTCATTCCTGGAGGAATGAAGCAGAAGTGGACATCAAACATGATTAAACTGTAAGAGTTTCTTTCAGGAAAACCTAATTAGATCATCAAAGTAATGAATGTTTTTTGATAACATGCGAACATTTGGCCATGATATTGAATACTGTTGAGTGGTGGTTCCTGACCTCCACATCATGACGTCTGCGAGTGACTGTGAGTATCGTATCTCTTGCTAATTGAGACGTCCATGTGTCAGGTGGTGCCAGGTGGTGGGGCTGGAGGTGTGTGAAGGACTCCAGTACCTGCCTGGGGACCACGTAGGGCTCCTGCCTCGCAATAACCCGGATCTTGTCACCTCCATCCTCGCCAGACTACAAGGATGTCACCATGCCGACACGCCCGTTCAGGTCCTCCTCAAGCGTGGCACAGGATCCCAAGGTGACGCAGGTAGGATATGGTCACAGTGACGCAGGTAGAATATGGTCACACAGTGACGCAGGTAGGATATGGTCACAGTGACGCAGGTAGGATATGGACGCAGGGTGACGCAGGTAGGATATGGTCACACAGTGACGCAGGTAGAATATGGTCACACAGTGACGCCGGTAGGATATGGTCACAGTGACGCAGGTAGGATATGGTCACACAGTGACGCAGGTAGGATATGGTCACAGTGACGCAGGTAGGATATGGTCACAGTGACGCAGGTAGGATATGGTCACAGTGACGCAGGTAGGATATGGTCACAGTGACGCAGGTAGGATATGGTCACAGTGACGCAGGTAGGATATGGTCACAGTGACGCAGGTAGGATATGATCACAGTGACGCAGGTAGGATAGGTACCTTGGATGATACAGAGAAACAGAACCCAAGAACGACACAAATTAGAAAGGCTTCGAGGATAACGATGATAAAGACAGGTTTGGAAGGATGGCACTGGTAGGACGGACCCTTAGGGTGACGCAAGCACAACTGTCTCAACATTAGTGTGACTCTGCAGGTGTGTAAACATTAGTGTGACTCTGCAGGTGTGTAAATATTAGTGTGACTCTGCAGGTGTGTAAACATTAGTGTGACTACAGCTGTGTAAACATTAGTGTGACTCTACAGGTGTGTAAACATTAGTGCGACTCTACAGGTGTGTACTGGGAGCAGCACCCACGGCTGCCTGTGGCCAGCCCTCGCCTCCTACTCTCCCACTACCTGGACATCAACACGCCGCCCACGCCCGCACTTCTGCAGCTACTGGCCGCCCACGCCGTCAACAACCACCACGCCTCCACCCTCACTCGCCTAGCCCAGGTAACTCACCTTAATCACCTGTTTCGGCTCTGACTCTGTGATCACCTTATCCTGACTAATATGGCTGCGGGTGATGGTCTATGACCCTTGTAGCAGTTGACATCTCTCCTGTAGGTACACTTTAGACAGGAACTATCAGCATGCGATTTGGCTTCGTGTACGAGGTGTAGCTGGTCACTGAAGCACACTGTTGGCAGCAGTTGAGCAGTTTTCAGACTCTGGCTTGATTAAGAACTGCCCTCAGAGACTCGTTTTGAAGATTGTCATTAAGGGATAGAAGAAATTCTTAGAAATTTCTTAGAAATTGCAACTTTGCCAGACAACCAAGCTTCAATATTCGGTCAAAGACACGAGCAGTGTCCCGTGACACTGTAACATTTTCTTGTTCATGGGCACTAAATGTTATTTTCTAGTTGACTGTGCCTCCAAGATATAGAAAATGGGTATTCTTAAAGTTAGCTTTTCTCTAAGACACAGTTTGACTCATCTCTAAGTTGTGACAGTTTCGTGGGTCAGCAGCCTTCCCTAAGGTGTCACAAGCAAAGAATAATGGTCTTTGTTTATTCTTTGCAGGCATAAACAATTAGAAAATAAGAGTTCCCAGAAACAAACAAAAGTGGCCTTTAGTTAAACTGATGCCACACTTAGGAGGGTAGACATAGCCTAAGTTACTCTATCCTTTTGAGATGTAGCCTATTGTTTCAATAAACGTATTTGAACTTGAAAACAATCATATCTAAAACCACTCTCCAATGCACGCTCCTTCCCTTACATGCTCCCTCCCTTACATGCTCCCTCCCTTACATGCTCCCTCCCTTACATGCTCCCTCCCTTACATGCTCCCTCCCTTACATGCTCCCTCCCTCATATTCTCTCCCTCTCCACAGGACGGTGAAGAGTACCGTGGGTGGAGAGCGAGGGAGTACCCACACCTGCTGGAGGTGTTGGAGATGTTCCCAAGCGTGGAGGTGGAGGTGGGGGTGGTGGTGGCCGCCCTGCCCCTCCTCCAGCCCCGCTACTACTCCATCAGCAGCTCTCCTCTCCTACACCCGCGGCTCCTCCACATCACTCTCTCAGGCGTCCAGTATCGAACACGGGGTGAGAGAACTCACACTATACGTCTCTCTCACTGCTTTTATAGTGATAGTGATATAGTGACTGATAGAGAGAGAGTGGTGGTGATATGAGGTAGTGCAGAGGTTAGTGTTAAGACCATTGTATCTTGCAGGAGGCAGCGGCCCGGTGCACCAGGGTGTGGCCACGGGCTTCCTCAAGAACATCACGACAGGCGACAGTGTTCAACTCTTCCATCGCAGGTGAATATTTGTGTGTAATTGTCTAGGTGTAGTTACAGGAGGAGAGCTACGCTCGTGGTGTCCCGTCTTCCCAGCACTCTTTGTCATATAACGCGGTGAAACTACTGACGGTCTTGGCCTCCACCACCTTCTCACTTAACTTGTTCCAACCCTCTACCACTCTGTTGGTGAAAGAAAATTTTCTAATATTTTTTTCGGCACCTTTGTTTCCTTAGCTTGAATCTGTGTCCTCTTGTTCGTCAAGTTGCTGGTTTCAGGAATTCCTCTGTTAATTTGGTCGATTCCTGTTAGTATTTTGTAAGTGGTGATCATATCACTTTTTTTCTTCTATCTTCTAGTTCTGGCATGGTTAATGCCTCTAGTCTCTCCTCGTAACTCTTGGTTTTCAGTTCCGGAAGCCATTTTGTAGCGTCCCGCTGCACCTTTTCCAGTTTTTTTATGTGCTTCTTGAGATTTGGGCACCACACAGCTGCTGCATATTCCAGTTCTGGTCTCACAAAATGTTATGAACAGTTTCTTTAGTATTTTACCATCCATATAATTAAACGCAAGTCTGAAGTTGGAAAGCAATGTTCCTCTCACAATGTTCTTTACGTGTTCCTCTGGCGACAGCTTACTATCCAAAACCACCTCTAGGTCTCTTTTATTACAGTTCTGTAATTCCATTCCACATAATTTGTAAGTTGTGCGAGGTCTATTTTCTCCGATTCCACATTCCATAACATGACATTTATTCATATTGAATTCCATTTGCCACGTGTCGCTCCAAGCACTTATTTTATCTAGATCAATGATAAGGACATTGCAGTCGTCTGCGTCTCCAGTCTTCCCCAGTATATTACCATCAAGCACAAACGTGTTCATATAATTCTGTATTCCTTCTGGTAGAGGGTTTATGTAGACGAGTAACATTACTGGTGCAAGAACTGAGCCCTGTGATACTCCGCTAGTAACTCTCCTCCAGTCAGATACATTGTCTCTGATTACCGCCCTCATCTGTCTATCAGTTAAAAAGTTTTGCATCCATGTCAGAAGTCTCCCTGTCACTCCTCCAACATGTTCCAGTTTCCAGAACAGCTTCTTGTGTGGGACTATCAAAAGCCTTTTTTAGGTCCAGATAGACACAGTCAACCCAACCATCTCTTTCCTGTAGTATCTCTGTTGCTCTATCATAAAAACTAAGAAGAGTTGTTACACAGGATCTTCCTGTTCGAAAACCTTACTGTCTGTCCGTTATTATGTCATTACTCTCTAGGTGTTCAACCTATTTGGCTTTATTTGTTGCTAGTGTTTTGACTACCACGCTTGTTAATGATACGGGCCTATAATTTAGAGGTTCCTCTCGACTACCATTTGTACAGATTGGAACTATGTTTGTCTTTTTCTATTTATTTGCTAAGATTCCTGTGCACAAGGATGTCTGGAATATTAATTGGAGTGGAATGCTCAGCTCAGTTGCACATTCTCGCAGCACCCAAGGTGAAACTCCATCAGGTCCAACTGTTTTATTTCTTCCTGAAGAAAGTGTTTGTGTGTGTGTGTGTGTGTGTGTGTGTGTGTGTGTGTGTGTGTGTGTGTGTGTGTGTGTGTGTTTGTGTGTGTGTGTGTGTGTGTGTGTGTGTGTGTGTGTGTGTGTGTGTGTGTGTGTGTGTGTGTGTGTGTGTGTGTGTGTGTGTGTGTGTGTTTGTGTGTGTGTGTGTGTGTGTGTGTGTGTGTGTGTGTGTAATTACCTAAGTGTAGTTACAGGATGAGAGCTACGCTCGTGGTGTCCCGTCTTCCCAGCACTCTTTGTCATATAACGCTTTGAAACTACTGACGGTTTTGGCCTCCACCACCTTCTCACCTAACTTGTTCCAACCGTCTACCACTGTGTGTGTGTGTGAGTGTGTGTGTGTGTGTGTGTGTGTGTGTGTGTGTGTGTGTGTGTGTGTGTGTGTGTGTGTGAGTGTGTGTGTGTGTGTGTGTGTGTGTGTGTGTGTGTGTGTGTGTGTGTGTGTGTGTGTGTGTGTGTGTGTGTGTAAACACAAAAGCGGTTGGATATTTTCGTTTATTTTTCCTAATATATCTTGTTCTCTGTCCTAAGTTGGAAACCAGATGCTGGGGGCTAGCCCCACCAAACTCTGCAGGGGGACTGGTCATGGGTATGGAACAGATATAGGCTCATCAGGAGTCCACTTGGGGTCGAGACATCTTCTATTCGCCCATACGAGGCAGCTCCTATTGTATATTTCCCCAAACTCATGCATAATACTTCGCGCCATCGTGAACATTATTAATTAACAATAATTATTAAATAATGATAGTAATAAGTGAAGGGTCCGTCTTGCAGTGTTGCCAACTTCCACTTGCCGAGTGACCCTAAGGTGCCAGTGGTGCTGGTGGGTGCTGGGAGTGGCATCGCGCCCTTCAGGGGGTTCTGGCAGCACTATCACCACATGAGGACCCAAGCTCACGCTCACTGTAAGTCCCACTAACTTACTTTAACTTGGAATAACTTAACACTGCCACTTTACACTGTGAACATAGTAATGATAGTAGCTAGGAATACCGGTGCATTATTAAGGTGGGTTAAGAGGACTAGTGAGTTAAGAGGAGATGTTAGATGTAATGGTTTGTTGCAGGTGGAGGAGGAGGGGAGCCCGGGCGGGTGTTGGTGTACTACGGGTGTAGGACCCATGCTGACCACCTCTATGCTGAGGAGAAGCAGGCCATGCTGAGGTCCGGTGCCATCACCAGCTCCAGTCTGGCACTCTCCAGGCAACCCGGGCTGCCTAAGGTAATGTACTCACCTAGTTGTGCTTGTGGGGGTTGAGCTCTGGCTCTTTGGTCCCGCCTCTCAACTGTCAATCAACTGGTGTACAGGTTCCTGAGGCTACTGGGCTCTATCATATCTACATTATAAACTGTGTATGGAGTCAGCCTCCACCACATCACTGCCTAATGCATTCCATCCGTTAACTACTCTGACACTGAAAAAGTTCTTTCTAATGTCTGTGGCTCATTTGAGACCTCCATTTCCACCTGTGTCCCCTAGTGCATGTGCCCCTTGTGTTAAATAGCCTGTCTTTATCTACCCTATGAATTTCTTTGAGAATATTGAATGTGGTGATCATGTCCCCTCTAATTCTTCTGTCTTCCAGCGACGTGAGGTTTAATTCCCGTTAATTAATGTGTGTGTGGGCCTTACCACGCCCCCCCCCCCACGTACTAACACACACACGTGCTCCCCCCCCCCCACAGATGCACGTGCAGGAGCTGTTGCTGAGCCAGGGCCGGGAGCTACAGCAGCACCTGGTGGAGGGCGGGGGCCATGTGTACGTGTGTGGCGGGGAGGCCATGGCCAGGGGCGTCCACGGGGCCCTCAACACTCTCCTACAGCAGCACGGGGCCCTCTCTCCCGCGGGGGCCCGCGCCTTCCTCTCTCAGCTCAAGGTGAGGGAGAATGTCTCGTCTCTCAGGTCATGGTGAGGAGGAATGTCTCGTCTCTCAGCTCAAGGTGAGGGGGAATGTCTTGTCTCTCAGGTCATGGTGAGGGAGAATGTCTCCTCTCTCAGCTCAAGGTGAGGGAGAATGTCTCCTCTCTCAGCTCAAGGTGAGGGAGAATGTCTCGTCTCTCAGCTCAAGGTGAGGGAGAATGTCTCGTCTCTCAGCTCAAGGTGAGGGGGAATGTCTCGTCTCTCAGCTCAAGGTGAGGGAGAATGTCTCCTCTCTCAGCTCAAGGTGAGGGAGAATGTCTCCTCACTCAGTTCAAGGTGAGGGGGAATGTCTCGTCTCTCAGCTCAAGGTGAGGGAGAATGTCTCGTCTCTCAGCTCAAGGTGAGGGGGAATGTCTCATCTCTCAGCTCAAGGTGAGGGAAAATGTCTCCTCTCTCAGCTCAAGGTGAGGGGAAATGTGTCGTCTCTCAGCTCAAAGTGAGAGAGAATATGTCATCTCTCACCTCAAGCTCTCAGCGCGGGGGGGGGGGAGTAATAACAAGTGATTCATTCAATTTAATTTATATATTTACGAAGCTAATTACACTGTTATATTAGATTAAGATTTGTTAGGTTAGTTTAGGTTATTTAAGGTTAGGTTAGGTTAGATCAAATTAGATTAGATTAAATTAGGTTAGATTAGTTTATTAGTTTAGATCAGGTTAGATTAGATTAGGTGTTGGCCCCATGACAGGTGTTGGACCCCATGACACGCCAATAATCTCACCCTCAGTCATGAGTGTATAATTATTTATGTTTAGAATGTTGTTAAGTGTTACAAAAACTCTGAGATTATAATTATTATTTGTTATTTAATTTCATCTTCAGGAGGAAAATAGATACCACGAGGACACGTTTGGTGTTCGTGTCGGGACGGCAACACTGTAGCCGCCCGGACATGGCAACACTGCAGCCAGCCAGACGTGGCACCACTGTAGCCGCCCGGACATGGCAACACTGCAGCCAGCCAGACGTGGCACCACTGTAGCCGCCCGGACATGGCAACACTGCAGCCAGCCAGACGTGGCACCACTGTAGCCGCCCGGACATGGCAACACTGCAGCCAGCCAGACGTGGCACCACTATAGCCGCCCGGACATGGCAACACTGCAGCCAGCCAGACGTGGCACCACTGTAGCCGCCCGGACATGGCAACACTGCAGCCAGCCAGACGTGGCAACACTGCAACTATCTGGACCTGGTAACACTGCAGCTATCCGGACATGGTAACACTGCAGCCAGCCAGACGTGGCACCACTGCAGCTATCCGGACATGGTAATACTGCAGGTAGCTAGACGTGGCAACACTGCAGCTGTCCGGACATAGTAATATTGCAGCCAGCCAGACGTGGCAACACTGCAGCTATCCGGACATGGTAATGCTGCAGCCAGCCACACGTGGCAACACTGTAGCCGCCCGGACATGGTAACACTGCAACCAGCCAGACGTGGCACCATTGTAGCCAGCCAGACGTGGCAACACTGCAGCCAGTCAGACGTGGTATCACTGTAGCCAGCCAGACGTGGCAACACTGCAGGCAGCCAGACGTGACAACACTGCAGCAAGCCAGACGTGGCACCACTGCGGCTAATCAGACGTGGCACCACTGTAGCCGCCCGGACATGGTAACACTGCCGCCAGCCAGACGTGGTAACACTTCAGCCAGCCAGACATAGCAACACTGCAGCCAGCTAGACGTAGCAACACTGCAGCCAGCCAGACGTGGCAACACTGTAGCCGCCCGGACATGGTAACACTGCCGCCAGCCAGACCTGGTAACACTTCAGCCAGCCAGACGTAGCACCACTGCAGCCAGCCAGACGTGGGCAACACTTTAGCCGCCCGGACATGGTCACACTGCAGCCAGCCAAACATTGCAACACTGTAGCAGCCCGGACATGGTAACACTGCAGCCAGCCAGACGTGGTAACACTGCAGCCAGCCAAACGTGGCAACACTGTAGCCGCCCGGACATGGTAACACTGCAGCCAGCCAAACGTGGCAACACTGTAGCCGCCCGGACATGGTAACACTGCAGCCAGCCAGACGTGGTAACACTGCAGCCAGCCAAACGTGGCAACACTGTAGCCGCCCGGACATGGTAACACTGCAGCCAGCCAGACGTGGTAACACTGCAGCCAGCCAAACGTGGCAACACTGTAGCCGCCCGGACATGGTAACACTGCAGCCAGCCAGACGTGGTAACACTGCAGCCAGCCAAACGTGGCAACACTGTAGCCGCCCGGACATGGTAACACTGCAGCCAGCCAGACGTGGTAACACTGCAGCCAGCCAAACGTGGCAACACTGTAGCCGCCCGGACATGGTAACACTGCAGCCAGCCAGACGTGGTAACACTGCATGGGTTCTATTACAACTATCAAAGAGTTGTTAGGCTGAGAATGTGTGGAGTGGTTGTATGGTCATCATGGTTTAGAGATTTAAACCTGGGCTGCATGTTGTGTGACAACACTTTATTATAGTTCTGACAGCAGAGTTGTGCTGGGTGATGATGCTGGGCTTGAGGCACCTTGTGCTGATTGAACCCCGAGCACTGTTGTTGTTGTTGATTCAACAACTGGGAACAAAAAGTTCAAAGTAGCACGGAACTTTTAACGGACTTACAAGTATGGTGATCCCGTAGTGGACTTACCTGGCACAGGAGCGGCGCTGTAACCCAGGCATAGATACTGTGTGTTTACCTAGTTGTGCTGACCTGGTTGAGCTCTGCTCTTTCGGCCAGCCTCTCAACTGTCAATCAACGATCTTTTTTTCTTTCCACACACTCACACTTCAGGAAGCATCCTGTAACAGCTGTCTAGCTCCCAGATACTTATTTACCGCTAGGCGAACAGGTGCATCAGGGTGAAAGAAACTCTGCCCATTTGTCTCCGCCATCGCTGGGGATGGCAGTTTAATAGGGATAGACTAGTGAGTAGTGTGGTGTAAGGAAAACAGAGTGGGGAAACATATCTGAACAAATCCGCAAGGCTGTGATGAGGGTTCGAACCTACGTCCTGGATGATCCCAGACGCGCCTTAGTCAACTGCGCCACAACATGGTCGTGGTCCTCACCACGGCCTTGTGGATTTGTTCATTTAATGTATCACGCTATTGTGATTTGTGTAACATATCTGATCTTTGAGAGTATACCAACAGTTTGAGACTGTTTTTTGGCTGTGTTGTACATGAGCATTGAAGTTATACTCAAGTTCCTTGGTCTATGTATAAGCCTACGAACTTTTCCCTCATGTTTATTATTTATGTTGACAATATCTATCTGAAGGCGAATTTGGTTTGATAATTTGCTTCCAGATACAATATGTAGCAGATCTTGCCTATATTTAGTGCGAGTTTGTTGGTTGACATCCGTGAGTGGACTTTGTTTTTTATTATCTGAGTTAGTGGCACAATTGCCGAGGATGATATTAGGTATATTATATATTTTCTCTAAATATTATGTTCCCTCTACATTCTAGTTATGTAAATAATGTAATTATTCTCTATTTTCATGCCTGGATTATTTGTGGTATATGATAATATAGCATTTGTTAATTGTTTAATAGTATAATAAACTAAGAAATTGTTTACTTGTTTTACAAATGCAGGTTCTCCGGATAATGGATTCTATCATGCACGTTTGTGTTTTTTGTTATATATTTACACTATTATTAATTAATTGGTTTTGGTTCATTACGTGAAGATCACACCAGGGAGAACATATATATTATTATGAACACAAAACCTTTATAACATTGCTACAACAAAGCATGGTCCAATCAAGTTATTACCCAAATACATAATTTAGGTGGAATCCCAGGGACCAACCCCGCAATGGTCACTTGACCCAATTTGTAACTAGGTAGGGCTAACCAGACGAGCCCATTGTTCAGGTGGGAACCTCCCATTTTGCAACCCTTCCCCACACCAGTGTGGCCCCTATACTCAGTGGCTGCAGCCCCTGGGTAGGCTTAACTCTCAGATGAAGAAACACGAGGTACATGCACATGACCTACGTATGGGAAATATTTATGTATGTATTTATTTAGTTTGTCCACCGCCACAGCAAGCAGGAGCTACCCCATCGCACCTGCAGGAAGAACATAAGTAATTATTAAAAGACACCGCCAAAGGCAGCACATAAGAGCCCCCCCTCAACATGAAAGTGTCCACAAGGGAAGAGTTCGATTAAATTCAACATTGTCTATTTACAGCAAGCTTGGCAAGGGAATAAACTATCATGTTCTTGCAGGCCAATGTGTGAAGGGATCTACAACAGATTGATTCTGATCCCAAGTATGCATATATACACCTATCTCTGGCTTCAGAGGCAAGAACTACCAGTTGATTATAAGCTACCTGAAGCAAGTAATGAGAAATGGGAATTTGGAGATAATTAAGGTGTCTACTGGCTCATACTTGTATACAAGATTGTGGGAACACCAAGCAGACCAATCCTCTCCCCCTTCTCAGGCTTTGAACTAGTCCTCTCACTTGCCGTAAGAGTGAACTAGTCCTCTCACTTGCCGTAAGAGTGAACTAGTCCTCTCACTTGCCGTAAGAGTGAACTAGTCCTCTCACTTGCCGTAAGAGTGAACTAGTCCTCTCACTTGCCGTAAGAGTGAACTAGTCCTCTCACTTGCCGTAAGAGTGAACTAGTCCTCTCACTTGCCGTAAGAGTGAACTAGTCCTCTCACTTGCCGTAAGAGTGAACTAGTCCTCTCACTTGCCGTAAGAGTGAACTAGTCCTCTCACTTGCCGTAAGAGTGAACTAGTCCTCTCACTTGCCGTAAGAGTGAACTAGTCCTCTCACTTGCCGTAAGAGTGAACTAGTCCTCTCACTTGCCGTAAGAGTGAACTAGTCCTCTCACTTGCCGTAAGAGTGAACTAGTCCTCTCACTTGCCGTAAGAGTGAACTAGTCCTCTCACTTGCCGTAAGAGTGAACTAGTCCTCTCACTTGCCGTAAGAGTGAACTAGTCCTCTCACTTGCCGTAAGAGTGAACTAGTCCTCTCACTTGCCGTAAGAGTGAACTAGTCCTCTCACTTGCCGTAAGAGTGAACTAGTCCTCTCACTTGCCGTAAGAGTGAACTAGTCCTCTCACTTGCCGTAAGAGTGAACTAGTCCTCTCACTTGCCGTAAGAGTGAACTAGTCCTCTCACTTGCCGTAAGAGTGAACTAGTCCTCTCACTTGCCGTAAGAGTGAACTAGTCCTCTCACTTGCCGTAAGAGTGAACTAGTCCTCTCACTTGCCGTAAGAGTGAACTAGTCCTCTCACTTGCCGTAAGAGTGAACTAGTCCTCTCACTTGCCGTAAGAGTGAACTAGTCCTCTCACTTGCCGTAAGAGTGAACTAGTCCTCTCACTTGCCGTAAGAGTGAACTAGTCCTCTCACTTGCCGTAAGAGTGAACTAGTCCTCTCACTTGCCGTAAGAGTGAACTAGTCCTCTCACTTGCCGTAAGAGTGAACTAGTCCTCTCACTTGCCGTAAGAGTGAACTAGTCCTCTCACTTGCCGTAAGAGTGAACTAGTCCTCTCACTTGCCGTAAGAGTGAACTAGTCCTCTCACTTGCCGTAAGAGTGAACTAGTCCTCTCACTTGCCGTAAGAGTGAACTAGTCCTCTCACTTGCCGTAAGAGTGAACTAGTCCTCTCACTTGCCGTAAGAGTGAACTAGTCCTCTCACTTGCCGTAAGAGTGAACTAGTCCTCTCACTTGCCGTAAGAGTGAACTAGTCCTCTCACTTGCCGTAAGAGTGAACTAGTCCTCTCACTTGCCATCATATTCTCTTGTCTAGTTCATACCCCATGAATTATAATCCTAACAAGGAAATTTTAAACACGATTTCATGCACAATTTATTAACCAAATGAAAAAATGTTAACCTCATCACCTGAAAACTTAGCATGTGTCAGGAAATCTATATAAAGTTATCAACTTATCTTCATTCGAACAGAAACTTCTTTGCTTTATTTATATAAAGATAAAACATTGACTTCGTATGGTAAACAATAAAGTTACAACAAAGATGGTTAAAACTCTTCATTGAAGGTATGTATGACCGACACGTGAAGCATGTCATCAATCATAAAGATTGGCACAAAAATTAAAATAAGGAAAATGGTTTCCAGTTAATATTTTCTGATTAAGAAAGCATTTAAATATTTAGAAATTTTACCTAAAACTGTTCTATAGTTATTATTTACATTTTTAAACAAAGTAACAGTTTAAAGAGATAAAAATGCCTTCTTAATTTAAAAAATAAAGGTAAAACAATTTAATAGGTCTCCAAATTTTTGTTTTAATGATATAAAAATTTAGTACTCTAAATAGACAATATTTATCTAGAGAAGTGTTAAATATCATGGATGAAAATGATGCAATGTTGGTGGCTTTAAGTTGAGGAGCTTGGTCATGACTTTGGATAAATCAGTCGTCGTAAGTTTTAGCAGCGGCCCTGTTGTCACGGTTCTTGTTACGGGCCATCTGGCGCGCTTTACTGGCAGGGGATTCACGGTTGGGCTTCTTCTGACCGCGACGTGCCAAAGCAGCCATGTTGCGATCTAGTTGTATTGGTGGAGGGCCAAGGCTGAACACATCACGTACCTGAAAGTTATGAAGACATTCTTTACAATCGTTATTTTATGATCGAGCCATAAAGTGTCTGAAAACAAATAACCCAACCCACACACACATGAAATGAACGTGACCATTTCAACCCATCCTAGACTTAAGGGTCCAGGATGGACTGAAATGCCATCACTTTTATATGAAAGTTTGTGTTGGATTATTTACACTAATACTTAGAAAGATTATTCCCAATTATTCCCAAAGAAGTACTGCATCTTAGCATGATGATCATTGAAGGTGAAGGAAAGACCCAATACATGTGTAAGTGTATTAAAACCAAAAATTTTTGGGGGATGCAACCTACATCCTTAATCTAGATACAGTACTCTAAACAATTGTTTAGTCCCTTAATAAAGGATGTATATTGCATCTAATATTTCTTCGGTTTTAATACACTTGCATTTGTATTGGGGCTTTTCTTCATCATTTAAGCACTGTGGCATTGTAGTAAGTTTCTCCATAATGAGCAGTTCAAATAATCATGGGCCACACCTGAATATACATGCTACAGTACTTATATTTAGGCCTATTAACATAATTTGGGGAGTCAGTATTCAAACTACCTGGTAATCCAAGTGGCAGGATAAAAACTGATAGTGTTCTCGTTCCCTCTTTACCCCCTCTCTCTCGTTCCATCTTTCCCTCTCTCTCTCTCGTTCCATCTTTCTCTCTCTCTCTCTCTCGTTCCATCTTTCCCCCTCTCTCTCTCGTTCCATCTTTCCCTCTCTCTCTCTCTCGCACTCTCTCTCTCTCGTTCCATCTTTCCCTCTCTCTCGTTCCCCCTTTCCCTCTCTCTCGTTCCCCCTTTCCCTCGTTCCCTCTCTCTCTCTCTCTCTCTCTCTCTCTCTCTCGTTCCCTCTTTCCCCCTATCTCTCTTTCGTTCCCTCTTCCCCTCTCGTTCTCTCTCCTCTCTCGTTCTCTCCCGCATTCTCTTTCGTTCTCTCCCGCATTCCCTCTCGCTCTCTCCTGCATTCCCTCTCGTTCTCTCCCACGTTCTCTGAGGTTTGACAACAGTTGCCGGTTACAGTCAATCGGTAAGATCTCATACCCAGGTAAGCTAATTGCCTCTCCTGGTTCTGGGTCCCTGTGGAGAAGCTAAATAGCATTTCTATACAACTTTTAAGTCTACTTACCCCAACATTGAAGGTAATATGAGTGCTAAGTCCCTGAGCTAGAGCACGACACAATGAAGAGTACTGCAACTTGAGAGACCACGTATCTAACAGTAGTTCTTGTCTCTGGTGTTGTGGTCCTACTGAGACAGTTTCACACGGTACCTCTCCCTCTTCAACTGTCCGAACAACATCTCTGAATGAAGCTCGCTGCTGTTTGCGATCTCTCTTGGCTCTGAACTTGTGGGAATCTGTTGCCAATTCTGAAAAAATTCAAAATTTAGAGTGTTGAGTATAAGCTAGATACATTGATGCTGAATCGGAGCTAATATGATCCACCCATGACTTGTCACTCACTAGCCTTATGGCGACCTTTTCCCTATCATGACAATTTTTTTACAAGAACTAGTGGATAAGTCTGCCTCAAGCCAGCACCAAGACACCAGCTAACACCACAAAAACACAGCCATCAGTAGCCATAACACACACTGCCAGCAGCAACTAGAAATGCTAGGAAAATTTAAGTATTACTAACTACGTACCAGTTACAGAATACAAAATTACACCAACCACCAAAGCAGGGTTGCAGGAGCAGATAGCCCCCATATCACGGCCAGGCTACCCATGCAAGCTAAAGCTGTATGTACTGTATTACAAAATTATTAGGAATAAGAGCATCCAAGGAACCCCCTCCCACACACACACAAAAAATTAAAGTGTCTTTAGTTAACATTTAAATCAATTGTATATAGCATTCAGCTTTTTTGGGCCTCATATTTTCAGGCAGCATTTGCTGCTCAATAAGTTGCCGTTTAAATACACAACATTCCACTTGCAGGAGCCTAGTTCTGCCCACTTGCAGAATAAAATATGCTGCTGCCAGACATAAGATGAAAACAATTTAACTTGGGTTGCTCCCTCTTTTTCCAAAACCATATTGTGAGAGAATGCTGGTCTCTTGGCTAGGCTTGCTAACCCATGGTTGCAATGCTGTGCAATCTTGTGCACTGTGCAATTTATATTGCCTTTATCCCAAGTTGCAGTACCCACGTGTTGGGTATCTACACTGTACCCCACACCTGGTTAAAATATAAATTATTATGTCGGATTTCAAGGGCTGCAAATAAAGGTAACTCACATAAGCCTCAAGAGATGTATGCTAACAGCATACTACTGAGAAGCAACACCAGGTCAACAATACAAGCAGTCAATAATGAGGCTCTAATCTTTCTCTACACTAACCTTTCAATGCAGAGCAGAGTTCTCCCTCCCTATTCCAATAGTAATCATCATCATGAGTGCGAGCACCTTCATACAGAAGAGCCACACCTTCTCCGGCTTGTATGCGAAGATCTACGTCGCTGCAGCCCAGAAGATCAAACATCTCCCTCAGTAATCTGTCAAAATATTTCTTATGAACTTTACATGCTGATAAAAATTATTTCCATTCACAATTAGGTAAAAATATAAGCAAGCTCCAAAAATTTGAAAAAGATCAAAATCTACAAAATTTACCACACCGCTTTATTTTTTGACTACTACACTAAAGTGGGTTTAAGAAAATATACACACGTGTGTTTCAACACTTGAATTTATACAATTATATTTGTACCTTGGGTTGCAGGACATTTTGAACATTGTGTGTTGATTGGCATGCATGATTTCCCCCAGTGCTGCCCGTTTCCCTGGTTCCTGCACACAATCTCAACCACTCTCTTGCCAGATTTCATTAATATTACTAAATATAAATGCAAATCTATTCTTAAATTTGGTTATGATGTCTCCAAAATAGAGAAATTTTGTTGAAAATACAACTGTGAAGTTTATGTATGATCTATAGAAAAAAAGGGGCAGCTAAAATTACCTTCAAATACATAACAAATATTGATGGGAAATGTTCTTCTATTAGTGCACATGACAAAAATACCAGTGTTGAATGTATCGCAACTCCATTTTCTGCTCGAGCCCTGGAGGCTCCGTGAAGTTATCCAAACTGTTGTGCGCTATACTGTATTAGTTTGGGGTCACCCGTCACAGGAGTTCTTATGCCTACCAGGAACCACAAGCCAGAACCTGGTCCTCTCAGAGGTGCAGGGTAACCAGTCCTCTTAAAATCTTAAAATAACGTCGCTTTTCGTGTTGTAATCCACAAGTTAGTAGGAATTATTAGCTAGAGGATCATTACTACAACACTTAACGAATGATGATTGGAAGTACATGTTAAGTAGACAGACTATGGATCACATATCTAAGAAAGGTCAAGGGATTAAGACCGCAGCTACTTAGCCAAATTAATAATTCCTGGAAAGAGGAATTATTCTTCTTCAGGCTTCTAGGAACAAGATTACCGCTTCTAGGGATAAGGTTAATCGGATTATACCTTCCTTGAGAGGCGGGGTGAAATGGTTGAGGTAGATGGCTGATTGGAGCCAGTCTGATTGTGGGAGTTGAACTGAGAAGTCCTCTGGATCTCCGTTGTGGCAGCAGTGAAGTGTAGCAGACAGCTATGCGAGAGCCTGATGTGATTGTAGTGACGAAGTTAAGTCTGCAGTATGTGAGTTTTGGTTGAAAGACTAACCGGGTGTGGAGCATTGTAGTAATCATTCCGTATTAGGGACTTAGTCGGAAGTTACGAGTGCAATTGGTGATCGCGGAGGTCAAGTGGTCTATGGGTATTGGAAGTGTATTTACCCAATAGAGTATGTTAATATGTTATTATTTGTCAGAGTCTATTCTTTGTAATTAAATGACAAAACCCGACGGCCTTTAAATACCTTCCATATGTTCACTCATTGTGTTCCAGTACAAACCTAGTGGTACGCCTCAAGGGTCTGGTGTGTGTAGGAGTACACGGTGGTAGTAACGGTTGCTGAGACAAGGTGTTGTGTGTTGTGTAATCGCTGTGTTCGGAATGAACCGGGGTTCAGCGTCACGACATTCGCTCGTATGAGCACTATGGCCAAAAATGGATGAAACATTTCAAATTTCAGTAATTTGAAATGAAATTAGCTAGCGAAAGTGATGAACTGTCCCGTTTTCTGTTTGGAGTCCTCTGGCTTACTAGGCAAGATTAGGAGAGGAAACTTTCAATTAATGACTTGACAGTTTTCATGACATTTTGAAACCTTAGGAGAACTTCCTGTCAGCTCTGGTAGGTTAATCTAAGCTACCAGAGGACTTAACTTGCTGTTTTGGAAAAAACAAAAAACAGAAATACTTTTTTTTATTTTCAAATTACGTCCATTTTCGGCCATATAGGCAAATGGCCAAATTCCGACATAATTTGTAAGAGGAGAGGTTGTGCATGGAGCAGTGACTTATGAGCACTTTACATCTAAAGAAGGCCATAATTGCCATCAACAGGGAAAGGACCCAGAACGATAGGTGAATCCAAACGGACCACTGTCTGGTTAACCTGTGCAATCTACATCCCAAAAGATCAAAATAACTCTCAACAGAAACCAAACAAGCAACCCTTCATACGACTAGCACTTCTGCTCATTAGCGCTACCCCCCCTCCAGTATCGGAGGAGGGGGTAGTTTGGATAGCTTCAGGGAGCCGATGGGGTTCCCCACAGAAAATAGTTCGGAAAAAAAATACATTTGTTGAACCAGACACAGGAGGTAATTGCAAATATCAATTGGAGCCATTTAAGCGTTAATTGACAAAAATAATTTCACAGGGCACTTGTAATTATGAAGTTACTTACTTCCACAAAAAGGAATACAAAGATACTCATTTCTTGCAAAAAGATTACACGACTAGTTAGAAAACTAGACCTACTTGTTGGCCATAGTGTAGACGGAGGTGGGTGAGAGGAGACAAAGCAGGAGACAAAACCCATTGAGCGCAGCGGTGTGTAGAGCTGTTACAGCAGGCGGATGACTAGGCAGCTCCCCATTACCCTATTGAGAAAACTTATTATTTACAAAGTTTTTCTAGTCTGTGATCAATAGCAAAAAAGAAGACATGCAATATAACACTTTCAAACAGTTACCGTACTAGGTTTACACACTCAACCCACGCATCTGAAACTTAAGGAAGTGATAATGTTCTGGGGCTAGATTCACGAAGCTGTTACGCAAGTACTTACGAACGTGTACATCTTTCCTCAATCTTTGATGGCTTTGGCTACATTTATTAAACAGTTTACAAGCATGAAAACTTGCCAATCAACTGTTATTGTTATAAACAGCCTCCTGGTGCTTCGGAGCTCATTAACTGTTTAATAATTGTAAACAAAGTCACCAAAGATCGAGAAAAGATGGACAGATTCGTAAGTTTTTGTGTAACTTCTTCGTGAATCTGGCCCCTGGTCTGTCTTGGACCATTATCAAGTGCGATAATCATTCAAGATGGATTGAAATGGCATCACTTTTTCTTTTCAAATGTGTGGGTTGAGTATCTAATTTTCAGCCATTCTGTGATTTACGTACTGTCTGCAATTACCAAGATTATTTTACCATACTGATTTAAGTGCAGATTGATGATCAATAGTACAGCATTTACATAAACTAAAGAAAATTTAAATGCATTTATTTGAAAAGCTCTTAAATTCATAATATAACATGCTAAGGAGGGGAAACCATTTATAAATTATACCTTTGGTAAAGAGCCACTGAACACAGAATGGAGTGTGTTCATGGCAGAGGTAACATCGGCTAGATCATGACAGGCCAAGAATGCAGACAAAGCCAAAGTATATGCACATTCTTGTCGTCCGGCCAGAGGTCCAGAGGGATCGGTCACAGCAACAGTCAACACAGGCTCCAAAGTCTTGTACACCTGTAATCCAAGATAAAAAAATTTTTTAAAAACATTCTCACGCTTTACAAAATTAATAAGCTAAGAAACCTACTGTATTGACTACAATACTGGGGCCCTGGTGGACAGCACGCTGGACACACAATCTTGTAGCCCGGGTTCGATTCCCAGTGCCAGCAAGAAAACAAAATGGGCAGAATTTCTTTCATTCTGATGCCCTTGTTATCTAGCAGTAAATAAGTACCTGGGAGTTAGACAGCTGTTACTGGCTGCTTCTGAGGGGGGGGGGAAGAGAAAGGAAGAGAGAAAAACAGAGGGAGAAAGGAAGAGAGAAAAACAGGGAGAAAGAGAAAGAAAAAGAGATAAAGAAAGAGAAAAGACAGAGAGAAAAGAGAAAAGAGGAGAGAGGAGAGAGAAAAGAGAAAAGAGAGGAGAAAAGAAAGAGAAGAGAAAAACGAGAGAAAAGTGAGAGAAAAGATAAAATAGAGGAGAGAAAAGAACAGAGAAGAGAGAGAAAACTGAGAAAAGAGACGAGAAAAGAAAGAAAAGAGAAAGAGAAAGAAAGAGAAAGAGAAAGAGAGAAAGAGAAAAGAGAAGAGAAAAGAGAGGAGAGAAACAAAAAAATTAGTAGTTAGTAACAGTTGATTGATTGACAGTTGAGAGAGAGGCTGAAAGAGCAGAGCTCAACCCCTGCAAGCACAACTAGGTGAATACAACTAGATGAATACTCTCCCTTTATAATACATAAAACCATATAAAACACAAGCAGCCATTAACCCCTGCACTATGACCTGTTTTGTGTGGAAACACTCTAGTACGCACGTAAAATAAAATAAAAAAATAAGCTCTGTAATATTGCTAAAATTCATTCCCTCATCATAGAAAAGTTTAAAAGAATTGCTTTGGCTATGGTGGAGTGAGGAAATACTGCAATGGCGTCACCTATTCACAAGCGCTGATGAACGAGACACCCGGGCCAGCCTATTTAGATACAATATATTCATACAATACTGTATTTATAAATTTAGATATACTGTATTTAGATATAATGCAAGTAACTTTCCCACCCTCTTTCAATCTCCCCCTTCCTCTCTATTTACCTCTCGCCAGGCTGACAGCAAGGGTTCCCCCGAATATATTTATATGTTTCCAACATGTTTCTGCACTTTTTTTCATAATTATACAATAGTGTGTAATTTGATAAATTTCCTTAAAGAAACGTGCAGAACATCAATAAACACATACATTTGTGTAACTAATACTGTATGTGCACAATATTATATTCTTCAAACAATAAAAGTTTTCCTATTATCACACACTATAGTAGTAGTAGTGTAGTAGGCATCCATCAGTCTCATGAGAGAGTTGCGATCTGGTTGTTGGTCTGGAGTGGCCTCTCCAGGGCGCAAAGCCAGGGTAGGTTGATATGGAGGTGTGTATACACATTATACACATTTGATATATAACAAACCACTTGTTTATACACCATAACAGTGCACAGTACAGTACTTTGATTTTTTCAAAAGCAGTGATGAATAGGACTTTCAATTCCATTATCTACATTACAGAATATGTATAACATATGTTTGTGTAATATTTGCACCGCAATATAATATTACAACAATAAAACATACCATTTTGTATGTTATCACACTGTATTCACACGTTATACATAATTATCTACATGTTTATGTACTGTTGCTAACCACTAAGCAGTTCTGCCAAGTGTGATAATCTCGTAACAATTGAGTTATGAATGGCACAGTCACACACTCACCCATTGCCAACGGCACATGAAAATGCAAAACTCACCCCAATATGCTATACACATCACTACCTCTAGCCAAAATCCTTGTCATTAAATCCTGAACATGAATAATTTTTCACATGTTCATTTTCAAAAGTGGCATGAGGTCCCCCATGATGTGTAGAGGCATCAAACAGCAGCAGTGTCCTGTGGCTGTCTACCTCGCTTTAGGAACATCACCACCAGCACTAGGTTTACTGATATTTGAACTTTTGTATATAATCTGTCAGGACTATTTTTTTATATCACCATCAATAAATAATTGCAAATACTGTACTTATTTATTTCATCATTATTAAGCGACACTGTGGGCATGAGCTGCATGGCGGTGTCATTAGCTGGTGATGCTGCTGCATGATCTACACATGGCTGCTGTGTTGGTACCGAGGCCCTCGCACCCACGAGGGGTGCCCATGTTTCTTTTGTAAGATGGAATTTGTTTACAGACACATGAGGAAGTAATGAGCCCCATATATCCGTGGGAGTTTTAAATCTTACACCAAGCCTAAAATCAAGTCACATAATTCCTCAGCATAGAGGAAACTGCTCTGCATACCGCGTATTACAACTGGTATGGAATTTAATCCAGACGAATGTCTGGACACCACCACCAGTACACCCTCCACCTACCCTGAGAGGCCCAGGAAAGTGTGCAACTGCAAGACCTGACGGTTCCTTGTATGTCTAGGTAACTGCCTGTTACGGTGCCGATTCCTCGTTCCAAGCCTCAGTGACAGAGGATGTGACGTCACCAACAAGGGTATAAATGCAGCACTGTACCATGACCTCACTCACCTCAGGAGTCTCTCTCATCAAGTGCTCGGGTAATCAACACTCCTGCCTCTGCACGTCACTTGCCTCCCACTTCTTTGTGTGCAGGTTTTAAGTGCTCTTATGTAAATAGTGTACTGTAATTTGTGTCACCCTTATTTTTGTGTTATAATAAGTTTATTTGTGGTGTGTTATTTCTCTTGTATGCTAGCCAAGTGTGTTCAATAAGAGCTTTTGGGTATTTTTCCATGTGTTATTTGCTCATTTTGATTTTAGAGTAAATTGTCTTAAATTTTTGTGAGAGTATTCCTTCACTCCTCTGCAATTTTCACACTCCAACGGCCTATGGGATGTTTGTTTTCTTAATGCGAAGTGCGTGCCACATTCCATCTGTCCAGTATGGAATGTGGATAGATGTACGGCTCGCACTACTGAGTCACGTCAGACAAGCCTAGTAGATGTTCTCAGCTGAAGGATTAGTACATTATTTTCAAATGTTTCACAAGTGATACAGTAATCATGCTTCCGAGGCAGTAATTTTAACACTTTCGCTGCCTGATGCTGTAATATGCAGCAGAAAACCAAAATACGCGGAGTGAGTGATGACGCAAACGTCGTCATTAATTAGAAAGTTTGTAAAAATTCAACCTATTGTCTGAATATGTGAGTCTTTAAAAATGCACTCTGTCTTTCCATTCTCTGTATACCCCATGTGGCATCCTGACCCCGCCGTGTGGGTATCTACCCACACTGGAGGCTCACTATTCTCGTGACCTGGCTGGAGGCTCGCTATTCTCGTGACCTGGCTGGAGGCTCGCTATTCTCGTGACCTGGCTGGAGGCTCGCTATTCTCGTGACCTGGCTGGAGGCTCGCTATTCTCGTGACCTGGCTGGAGGCTCGCTATTCTCGTGACCTGGCTGGAGGCTCGCTATTCTCGTGACCTGGCTGGAGGCTCACTATTCTCGTGACCTGGCTGGAGGCTCACTATTCTCGTGACCTGGCTGGAGGCTCACTATTCTCGTGACCTGGCTGGAGTCTCACTATTCTCGTGACCTGGCTGGAGGCTCACTATTCTCGTGACCTGGCTGGAGGCTCACTATTCTCGTGACCTGGCTGGAGGCTCACTATTCGTGACCTGGCTGGAGGCTCACTATTCGTGACCTGGCTGGAGGCTCACTATTCGTGACCTGGCTGGAGGCTCTCACCTGTGACAGCCATGACCTCGAGTCGAAAAAGTTTCCCTATTCCGGTTATTTTATCTCAAGTATTTGTTGTTACCAGCTTTATAAACACTGCAAATTAACTTCAAGATGAATAGTGATCAAGTACAAAGCCACTCATGAAGAAAGCAGTGAAAGAAACATTTGAGGGAAAAGTTATGGAGTGTTCATCGTAAGTATAGAAAAGCGACTTATGTTCCTATATGCAAATACTGTAACCCTTTACAGCATTCTATTGCGAACAATTTGATACCAAATTGAACAACGTAGCACGAAAATTGAGGTGAGAAAGCTGAAAAATAGTATAAACATTGGAGTGTTGTGGTGAGCTCACAGGCAACTCTCGACCCACTCTGCGGCATGCGGCAGCGAAAGTGTTAATAAATGACTGAATAAAAAATTAAACATATGCACATTTATTTCAGATGTCATCAAGCCCGTCAACCCCATCCTCTACATAACCCAATGCCTGTCATGCAGGGAAATGAAGCCTAACCTCTTCTGCCTCGTTTAATTGCGACAGACTGAGGATTAGAAGAGATGCCAGTCTTGCCGCGGCTGCCTGCTCCGGCCCTCTGCCTTTTCTCAGTGACCGTTCAACCAAGTCACTTATGGTTTGGTGATGGTCCAAAAGGAATGGTGTCAACACTCTGTAGAGTTATAAGGGGATATTAATAGGGTGTTAAGTATATTAACACTAAATAGAACACGAAACAATGGATATAAATTTAAGAAGTTTACATTCACGAAAGATATGGGTAAACAATGGCTTAGAAATAGGGTGGGTGATTTAAGGGACAGATTACCAGGTAACAAAATAAATGTGGGATCATGGTGCATTTCAAGCATCGGTTAGGAAACATACAAATGAGTTTGGCTAGATCTAAATGGCTTCCTCTCAAACCAAAAGGCCTTCTCTTAACATAAGAGAAGCTAACAAGTTACCGAGGGTTCTGAACAAAAAAGTGCATTATGAAATTAACTAATTGCAGCAGTAGTAACAAGAGAAACTAAAGCATTTCTATAAGTGCCAAGATGTATTGCATTGAGGTAATAGTTTGAAAGCACTCACATATTCAAGTGGAATATTTAGAGCAGCATTTTTCAACCAGCTAACTAGGGGTTCAACATGAGTTGGTGATAAACATGCTAATTTGAATAAAATGCATATGTATTTTTGAGTCATTGTTGTTTAATTTTCCTCATTTAACTCCCATTTAACACAGAAATTGTCTGACAATGAAATCCTTGTATTCATATAAAGCACAACCTAGAATTATTTCAAGGGTACAAAGGTTGAGAAATGCCCATCTAAGGCATTTAGAAAGTACTTTTTCCTTAACTATTTCTAAATTTAATTGAATCATTAATTAAGTGTAAAGCTATTACTAGATTTGGTTAGAATATACTGTACCTCAAAGGAACTCCAAAGAGGAGAATAACCGAGTACTACCAACCTCTTCTGAAAAGCAGTGGTGAGGGATATCAGAGCATTGGTGCGGGTATGTACCGACTTCTCCAAGGCCAGGTCCATGGCCTCGCGCACCTTCTGTTCGTACGTCTCCAGCTCTGATATTCCTTCATCTGTCAACCAAATTTAGCATTATTGCCCCTATCCCAAGTGCTCGTTAAACTGCATCATTCTCTCGCATGAACAAGTACAGTAAACTAGCTAATTTAAGTTACTGTAATTGCAACCAGTTCCCTAATGAATTAAGCAGATTAGGTTTTTAATTTTTTTTAGTGGGGGGGGGGGCAATTTTTTTTTCATTAGCACTAACAATATAACTTACTTTTGCATATAGTATTTGTTTAAGTTTACTGACATTTAAAACAATGAATTTAGCTTAAATATTTAAACAGGATTTAGCTTAACAAATCAGATATTTAATTCCAAGTATAAGGCTTTACTTGCTCAAATTTATGCAAATTAAGCATCCCCCCTCCCCCCCACACATACATTTACCCCCATACACACCAACACTTAGATATACTATTTAAACTTTGTGCCCCGCCCATGGCTGGTTTGGATTCACTCCTGTTACAAATGCCTCTGCAGTACTGTTTAGCCACAGTACATGTTATCCAGGACTTTGCTGTTATTCTTGCTGCTAGCCACAGGATTGTACTTTGTCACTCATTGTGCTTTTAGCCAAGACTTTTTTGGGGATACTTCTGAAGTCTGCTTGATTGCTTTGTTTATTGTTGGCCTCGTCAGCATCTCTGCTGCTGTTTCCAGAGGAAATTGCTTGAATTTTGAAAGCAGCAACAGTTCTCAACTCCCACTTCACCATACATTTCAATTGAAACCTGTTATTCAGCCCTTCAAGAATGTGGGCATTTTAAAAATATTTGGGCTCTACAATGGACAAAATAGCTAACCCCCTTTAGTGGTATGCCCCCTGTGACAGCATGGTGGGAAGACATTTGGACACCTTCTGGCAGGCTTGGACCTGGGTCCTTCACACTGTCTCTAAAAGTCTAATTTAAACATGTTGCCTGTACCCCCCTTTTGTGTCTAGATCCTACCCAGTCATCTACCCCTTTATTTTGCACTTGGAAAGAAAGATGATCACAGTAATATGTTCCTTCTAGGTTGAGTTACTGCTGTTTTCCCATACAAAAAGAACATTCTTTACAGCCCACTTCTATTTGAATTTGTAGCTCAACCCACAAATTCCTCAACCAAATTTTAGGATGACCATCATGTTCTTGATTAACCAGGTGGTGTCAAGCCAGTGTTGGCTCATTTCCCTGGATTTAAACGATGTTTACTGACATGTGCCTATCCTCTTGCAGTTCATGGACTGACAGGTGTTCTAAATGCGACACCTCAGTTAGCATTTTCGGGGTAAACTTTTCTACCAGCATTTTTACCAAACTCGGGTGGTTCTCCACGAGAGGTATCACTAGATAATCAACATTCTGAATAATCAAGCCTTATAGTCACACACCTTGTCTCCTAATCAATAGTAATTTTCCTCATCAGCTGGTTCGTTTTGGCTTCTCCATAAATTTGGGGAGGTCACAGCTGAAGGCAACCAAGTCTCTTCATTATTAGGTATGAGCTAATTATCATGCATCAGCACTCACACAAGCTGCCTACTAGTGTACCATGAGATGGTTATCACTAAACAGTACAGTACTGCCATATTGTTCCATGACACACAACACTTCTAATTAAGGGGCTGTCACAATCAAATACTTTTTGTTATACCAATGTGAAATTATACAATTAGTGATAATTGGCACAAAGCAAATTCAGTATTATTCAAGCCTATAATGCACATCATTTATAAATGATTGTTCACAATCCAAATATTGTAGCACTTTTACTCTGGCCAAAGTGGAGCATTTTGTGTACATTATCTCAACATGACTAAATGGACAGAAGGTACATACATTAATACAATACAAATGAACACACAATTTGAGTATGGAATACACAACACACACCATCGGTGAGCTGAGCTGTGGAGTCAGTGCGGTCGCTGCCCACACTTACAGTGTCCTCCTCTTCACCAGCAACACCTGCCGGGGAAAACCAAACAATTAAAAAATAATAAAGACCAACTTTCAGAAGCATTATACAAACAGTGAAGACATTGTTGACAAGCTAATGTAGACCTTGAGGGAGCCGGTCGGCCGAGCGGACAGCACGCTGGACTTGTGATCCTGTGGTCCTGGGTTCGATCCCAGGCGCCGGCGAGAAACATTGGGCAGAGTTTCTTTCAACCTATGCCCCTGTTACCTAGCAGTAAAATAGGTACCTGGGTGTTAGTCAGCTGTCACGGGCTGCTTCCTGGGGATGGAGGCCTGGTCGAGGACCGGGCCCGGGGACACTAAAAAAAAGCCCCGAAATCATCTCAAGATAACCTCAAGATAACCTCTACCTCATGCACCTACACAAGAACTGAGAACTGACCAATTACTGTATAACCAATTAATCTTTTACCCAGTAATTATGGGAGCAACTTTAAAGTTGCACCCGTTACAGTAAATTCTGAACAACAACACTGAAAAAAGGAAACAGAAGGCATTCAATTTCAATGTGTTGGATATGGAGTACACAGGTAAGGTAATTATCAGAAGAAAATGCCAAGCCATTACAACTATATAGCACTTGGAAGGAATGAGGATAAGGTAAAGGATTAGGATAGAGGGAAGGAATGTTGTCCAGCCATTAGGACAGTCAAGGGTGGAACGCCGACCGGCAAGTAGCAAGACCGTCGCTCTACCGTCCAGCCCAAGTGGTTGGTCACATGGGCATAATGCATCAACAAAATCCTGCACATGAATCACACCCAAAACCAATAACCATTAGTGTGGGCACAATGTGAGTAGAACTACCTGTCCACTACATGAGAAGACAAGAGTACTCTACTACTGTACCTAAATTCTTTATAGTAAAACTTTCAGTTCAAAATACATACTAGACAAATACAGTATATTCAAAATATCTTTCCTTGCACAACACTCAATTGGGTAGTCACCAATTACTGGGCACCCGAGGAAAGACACTCCAGGGCATATATCATTGGATAATACTAAACTGTTCTTGGATGATAATGCAGCCCATTCTTGCCAGTGTTTCCAATGTCTAGTAACTGTCGTACTATAGTGCCCTATCCTAACCTACCAGAGAATCCACCAACAATAAAGTGACATTACAGTATGTCAGTTTCGAGCCCCGCTACCATTTTCTTGTACGACAGTTTTTGGCCTGGGGCAAGTATGTCAAAATGCAATTTGCTGTTAAGGGGATGGGTTGGACAATGTATATGTTAAAAGAAAACCCCAAATTGGATACCAACACACAGAAAATGACATTCAGCCAATTGCATTTAGTAGCTCATGCATTTCCTTACAATGATATGCAATACTCCTTGGTCAGCTATTGTTTATTTGGCAGGGAAAACAAAACTGACTGAGGGTTCACAACAAAGGTAATACTGTAATGGCAAGAGGGAAACTAGTTAAAAGAAAAGCATGACCTTGTACACAAGAAAACAATTAGAAGTATACAAGCTACTGTATTTTAAGACCATAATGGTACTGTATATACTGTACAGTATACAAATATCCTGTGTATAAGTGCAACTATAACCCAATATGGTTATATCAATGTTTAGTCTATATAATAGGGGCAGCAACAGCTTGCAGCACCAAAATATCCCAAGTTAAGCCTGGCCCCAGGCAGGGCTTGAAGATGAAAACAACTCCCAGAACCCACTCTGGGTATACTCCAGATACTATGCTATACGTAAAGAGTTCATACGGGGGCAAAAAAGGTCTTGTTCTTTTTCCTTTATTCTTTGTTCACATAACTGTATTTAATGTATCATGTTTAGGTGATACTTAAAAGCAGGACAAAAATCTGTGGTGGTTAGAGGCAAAGATGAGAAACGTCAGCTGTGACAATTATCAGCTGATTAGATAAACTGCAATACTGTTCTTGAGAAAACAAAAATAATGAACTTGACTGCTGAAGAGGGTTGCCACTTAACCAGGTCAACCATTAACCACTCCTATATGGCACATTATACATGAAGGACATGTGCTAAACATTCTTATAGACAAAGCAACCATGCATTACTATTTATTCTAGATAATGAATAATTTGGGGAAGATTTGGCCAGGGTACAGTTACTTCCATGGCAATTTATCATTCCACCAGTCTTTAGAGATGGATCAAAATGGGTTACAGACATAGGGCTAATTAAAATACCTGATCAGCATAATCTTCAGACAGATACACAAATCAAGGGTACACGTGATAAGCCAAGTGTTTGGGTTTATAGCCTCGACAGTCCTCACCAAGAAGGTAACGTCCCTCTTGTGTGTGTGATGAAACCCCTAATCACATTTTTGCCCATGCATGCAATTTGCCATTATTAAATACATGTTCTTTAACACACAGTACTCAACTGTACAACACTGCATAACGTAAGGAACCCAGACTATTTTATGCTCAACCTGGCCACAATTTATGGCTTATTCATATACTGTACGTAGATATTTACATTTTTTTGGCTATTTACTACAACATTTTTGGGATAAGTGTAGATTAATGTTAAATAATAGTTATAATTCATTACGTTGGGGAAAGGCAGCCCCTGTACCTTCCACAGCTGGTGCACTAACAAGGTCGGCACCCAACAGGTAACCAGCACACCTTCCACAGCTGGTGCACTAACAAGGTCGGCACCCAACAGGTAACCAGTACACCTTCCACAGCTGGTGCACTAACAAGGTCGGCACCCAACAGGTAACCAGCACACCTTCCACAGCTGGTGCACTAACAAGGTCGGCACCCAACAGGTAACCACACACCTTCCACAGCTGGTGCACTAACAAGGTCGGCACCCAACAGGTAACCAGCACACCTTCCACAGCTGGTGCACTAACAAGGTCGGCACCCAACAGGTAACCACACACCTTCCACAGCTGGTGCACTAACAAGGTCGGCACCCAACAGGTAACCACACACCTTCCACAGCTGGTGCACTAACAAGGTCGGCACCCAACAGGTAACCACACACCTTCCACAGCTGGTGCACTAACAAGGTCGGCACCCAACAGGTAACCAGCACACCTTCCACAGCTGGTGCACTAACAAGGTCGGCACCCAACAGGTAACCACACACCTTCCACAGCTGGTGCACTAACAAGGTCGGCACCCAACAGGTAACCAGCACACCTTCCACAGCTGGTGTACTAACAAGGTCGGCACCCAACAGGTAACCACACACCTTCCACAGCTGGTGTACTAACAAGGTCAGCACCCAACAGGTAACCACACACCTTCCACAGCTGGTGTACTAACAAGGTCGGCACCCAACAGGTAACCACACACCTTCCACAGCTGGTGCACTAACAAATGGTGAACGATACAACCTGGCACCAATAAATACATGTGTAACCACTTTCACCCTATTTACAAAGGTCAAGATATACTCAACTTAAGAAGCTGAAGTGAAAGGTGCCTGCCTATGCCTCCACATCTCAGAATGCAACAGACTCAAGACAAAGAATTGTCGAAAGGTTTCCCATCATACTACATTACTTACCAACTGACCAAAGTGCATAGTCAGCTGTAAGACATTTCAAGATTAAGCCCCACAACCTGGACACTATTGTAAAATATGAAACTATTGCACCATTCACTGCTTTTTTGCTCTTTAACCAAAATTTTAGACCTTATTTCTAAGCGTAACCTCTGCACTGTGAACCTTTTAAAATGACATTCCCATGGTGCACCAAAAATCAATTATTCCGAAAACAGTATTTTGTCTTTTGGAATTGTTAACTAGCCTGAGGGGGGGAGGGGGCCTGACAGCCGAGTGAACAGCGCTTCGTATTCGTAGTCCCGAGGTTCCGGGTTCGATTCCCGATGGAGGTGGAAACAAATGGGCAGTTTCTTTCACCCTGATGCTCTTGTTTACCTAGCAGTAAATAGGTACCTGGAAGTTAGACAGCTGCTACAGGCTGCTTCCTGGGGGGGTGTAACATCCTGGAACATGAAATGCAATCAGTTGACAGCCAGGCCACAAATTATTACTGTTGGATTAACAGGACAAGCAATTAAGAATTATAGTCAATTGTCCTTTCCTGCTGAAGGCTTGAACCTTGGCAGACATTGCTCACAAGGAAAGTGGGTCACTGATGCGGTACAAACCAATAGCACCTAAAAATGAGGTAAAGGTCTGAAAATCTCACTTGACCTTCTGCCATTTATTGAGATCAAAAGGGTTAGAATAGATTTAATGGAGGATATACATTGTTGATTGCTTCTTATGTTTCAGTGCCCATCTGCCCACTTGCTTTTTAATGTATTGTATAGACCAAGTTCCCAGTAGTCCCAATAGGGAACACACGCACACAATCATATTTATCGCACACTTCCTACCAACTCTTTCACTCCAGCATGTTACTTTTGGTGTGTGGTCAAATGACACACAACAGTATGGCAAAGCCCATTTCCCAATTATCAAAACTGCACATACCATTAGCACATACAGTACTGTATTAGCATAGCAAGTTCTATGCTAATACAGTACTGTATTAGCATAGCAAGTTCTATGCTAATACAGTACTGTATTAGCATACATTAGGCTGTGTTAGGTTAGGTCTTAAAATCTGTTGTGTTAGGAAGGGAAGGGAACTATCAGGGGATCAGGGGGGAAGTGCCAAGTCATTACAACTATATAGCACTTATAAGGGGTCAGGATAAGGATTTGGGATGGGAAGGCGGGAAGGAATGGTGACCAACCACTTGGACGGTCAGGGATTGAATGTCGACCTGCATGAAGCGAGACCGTCGCTCTACCATCAACCCCAAGTGGTTGGATCATTATTAGGAACATCTTGAAATGTGTTGTTAGGTATGTTTTCAAATCGTGTGTACAATGTGACTAGTTTCCAAACATACTCTTTAAACATTAAGGTACTTTTTCATTTAAATTATGCACTCCCCATTGGCCAGGCACTTAATAGGTGCAGGAACAGCCACATTGTTTTAAATTACAGCATTGATGAATTAGAGAAGACATTAGCATATATAGTATCTTTATACTTTTAGTTAGATAAGCCTAATAAGCTTTATAGAGGCCAATACACAGCCCCCATCATGTACCCCCCCCATATGGTGGGGGTCGAGTCACCTCACACACAACACATCCCCAACAGACTTTACAACCACCTTAACCTTACCCAAGCCAGCCTAACCCCCAAGCCAATACATATTACCCTAACAATATATATATATATATATATATATACGCTTCCTGACAACAGGACAAAACACTGTGGTCGAAGAGGCGTGTTTAACCCCACCAGCAACACAACTGGTCAGTAGTGTTCAACACACACAACATAATGGTCTCGCCCACTCAAACTTAAGTTAAGTGTTCGTTGGCTTTAAAAAGTTGTGATAAAAGTTACATAAGAATGAAGGTAACTGAAGACCTATTGGCCATTCGAGGCAGCTCCTATTCATATCCACCCAATCTCATTCATTACAAGTGAAGTGAACTAAAGGTAACTGTAGGTAATGTTACAGTAGTCATAACACAAGAAAACTTTGGCATAAAGGTTGTGCATCGAGGGGTGATAGGCCTCGATAATCTCCCCGCGGCTCATGTACCTTAATGACCCCTCTTGCCGCTCATAGGCCTTCACTAAAAACACAAAACTGGCGGGAAATAACAGAGAAAGGGACTTGAAAACGCCATAAACCCACCCGGAACTGTGAGGGCCGTGGCTGCTGCTGTGGCGGCGGCGGCAGCCTTCCTCGACACCTTCTTCTCCCGTGGCATGTTTCCCGGCGCACACACGCTAGTTCACTACGATTTACACCACTTCACGAAGGCAGAGTCCTGGGATCCCTAAAACAACACCAATATATTGCCTGAGGGAAGAATGAAAAATATTGTGGCTCCAAAACCATACGCATCGTGTCCAAGAGCTCGACTGAATCGTGAGATTCACGATATGGCGGCGCTCGGGCCTCGTCGCTTGCGTCACCTCTTGTCGTACTATCCATATTTACACACTTTACGCCATCAATATCTTGATATAAATATCTAATATCCTCATTAATATCAAATACATATTGACTCTTCCTTCCTTATTCATTTTAAGTTCAGATATATTAATTCAATCAATATAAATAAGGTATTAGTTGTGTGTCATCACGTTGTATAGATATATACATGTATACCGTTTTAATTAATCTCTTCATACAAATGCACTAACTTAAAATTCAAATTTATATTTATCTTAAATAATAAAAGGTTAATAATATCACCGAAATAAGTAGTTATTGGTGAAAAATGATTCGAAAAAGCCGGAATTATCGTGTTTGTCAGTAATCGATGGCAACTGGCCCAAGGTTGACTACAAGGCCGCCAACACTACCTCCCTTGGGCTTCTAATTTCTCTAAAATCGTCTCAACTAATTTCTAAAATCCCTCTAGAAATGCACATGCAAATTTCCGCTGGTGGCAGTTCACATTTTACACCAGACGAACTAATCCCCTCGGGGTTAAATTACTTTATTATGGAGAATATGTATTGAGAGGGAGCGAGTGTTGCGTCATCGTAGATTAAGAAACCTGACACCTGTGCTGGCTACCTTATTATCGCCTCATTATGCCTTATTATTGCTTTATTATGCCTTATTACCTGAATTTACATGAGGGGGCTACTAACACTGGAGGTATCGATGTGAACAGGAGCCGGCGGCTTGTCAAAGTTCCCCCTATTTGTCCTGATGATATTAGTCAAAGTTGATTTTTTTTGCATTGGGGCAGCTAGGTATTTTCTCCCGTGATTTCATGTATGACTAACCATCCTGTGAGATGGGACTATTAGATGAACATATAGCTAGTATTTTATCAATACTGTGTAATCTTTCATACAGAATAGGGTAGCAGTACATTGCTGTGTATACCTAAGCTTGTTAATAAAAACAAACTGATGATCTTTCCTAGTTGGATTTTAAAATTTAACATTTTGTGGCTTCGGCGGGTAGGCGGTTCCATGGGTTTATACCCCTGTGGGTGAAAGAGCATCTCCTATTCTCAGTCCTACATTGTGGCTTGTTAAGCTTGAAATAAAGTTAAAACAAAGAAAACAAAGGGTCGTGCTAAATGGGAATGATTCTGACTGGGGAAATGTGGTGAGTGGGGTACCATAGGGGTCCATTTTGGGGTCAACTCTTTTTGTCATATAAATCAATGACAGATGAGAATATTACAAACCATATCATCAACTTTGCAGGTGACACTAAGATCTATGGTAAAGTGGGAAGGGAAAATGATATTGAGATCTTATCTACATGAACTCCACAAATGATCAGATGACTGGCAAATGCTTCTTAATGTCAAATGCAAGACTTTAGCCTGTGGGGCATAACAATCCATGTTACAACTATCACATTAACACCATTACCTTACAACAGATTGATGGAGAAAAGGACCTTGGAGTCAGAATGCAGCATTCACTGACAGTTGCACAACAAGTGGGAGGGGCAGTAAAAAAAGACTAACCAAACCCTGGGAATAATCAAGCGTACTTTTACCTCTAAGGGAAAAAAGGTAGTCATTCAACTGGATTATTGCATCCAGGCATGGAGACTTCATCTTCAGAAAGACATAGCTGCTCCGGAGATGGTGCAACACCGGGCAATAAAAATCATTCCAGAACTAAGTCTTCTCTCCTATCAGAAACGACTGAGGGCCCACAGGGCTAACAACACTACAAACCAGACATGACATGGCTGACCTCATTGTAACTTTTAAAATACTGAACAATTTGAAGGATATTCAAATCAAATCAAATCAAATGAAATCAAATGTTTATTCTGGTAAAAGTACATACATAGAGGATTACTTACAAACATAATGTTGGATTTATAGATAGAGCTAGTACTTATAATACCTAAAGCCACTAGTACGCATAGCGTTTCGGGCAAGGTGAGGTGGGGATAATAACACTTAGACCAAAACTTAATATTAAATGAGCTTAAAGTATAAATTGCGTTGAAAGAAAAAATAAAAGATAAAAAAAGGGGAGAACATGGTAGAAAATAGCCAATATAAAAGTTGGTCAACAAACAGCATTGTTTAAAAATAGTAAGACATGGGTTGACATTTAAGGGTAAGGTAGGTTACATGGAGTTAACTAGGTAGTACTTAGTTTTTATCTTAAACTGGTTGAGAGAGGTACAGTCTTTAACATAATTGGGAAGGTCATTCCACATTCTGGGTCCCTTGATATGTAAAGCATTTCTAGTTTGATTAAGTCGTACTCTTGGAATATCAAATAGGTATTTATTTCTGGTGTGGTGCCCATGGGTTCTGTTACAACCTTCTAATAAGCTTTTAAGGTCAGGATTGACATTACAATTCAGAGTTTTAAATATATAGAGTACACAAGAGAGGATGTGCAGTGACTTAAAATCTAACATATTCAGAGATTTGAGTAAGGGTACGGAGTGCTGTCTGGGGCCAGAGTTAGATATTGTTCTAATAGAAGCTTTGTGTTGGGTAATTAGAGGACGTAGATGATTTTGGGTAGAAGAACCCCAAGCACAAATACCATAGTTGAGATAAGGATAGATGAGGGAGTAATAGAGCGTCACCAGGGCAGGGCGAGGTACATAATATCTGATCTTAGAAAGAATGCCAACAGTTTTAGAAACTTTTTTGCTATATTTAGAATGCGTCCCTGGAAATTCAGCTTGTGGTCAATGAGAACGCCAAGGAATTTGCCATCTACTTTGTTACAAATTTGTGTATTGTTTATCCTGAGATTTATTTGATTTGAGAATTTATTGCCAAACAAAATATAGAAGGTTTTGTCAATGTTAAGGGTGAGTTTGTTGGCAGTTAGCCAAAGATGGACTTTATTTAGCTCAGTATTCACTGTGACATTTAGAGCAAGGGGGTCAGGACTGGAGTAAATGAAGGTTGTGTCGTCTGCAAATAGAATTGGTTTGAGATGTTGGGAGACATTTGGAAGGTCATTAATGTAGATGAGAAAGAGGAGAGGGCCAAGTATGCTGCCCTGAGGAACACCAATGTTGATGGGTAGGGTGGGAGAAATTGAATTATTCACAGAAACATACTGGAGCCTGTTAGTAAGGTAAGATTTGAGGTATTGCAGGGAGTGTCCTCTGACTCCATAATGATGTAATTTAAGAAGAAGGTTTTGGTGGTTGACAGTGTCAAAAGCCTTACGCAGGTCCACAAATAACCCAACAGGGAACTCATTTTTATCAAGAGCTGCATGTATCAAGTTAATCATACTAATAAGTGCATCGTTAGTGCTTTTTTTTGGGTCTGAAGCCATATTGACAAGAGCTAAGTATATTGTGTTTGGCTAGATAAGAGTAATTGCTGCTTGTAGATTAGTTTTTCAAATATTTTTGACAAGTTTGGCAGGATTGATATAGGTCTGTAGTTGTTAACATCAGTGAGATCACCACATTTGTGGACAGGGGTAACTCTCGCTTTTAGAATATCTGGAAAGGTTTGGAGTTCAAGTGATTTGTTTATTGCTGATGTTAACATTGTCTATCTGAAGCTGAATTGCATTTGTTGATTTGTTTCCGAATAAGATGTAGTAGGTCTTTTCTATGTTTAGTGTGAGTTTGTTGATTGACATCTATAAGTGGACTTTTTTAATTCATTGTTTACAACATATGAGTGGGGTTAGGGTCAGAGTAGATGAGAGTAGTATCATCAGCAAACAACATAGGTTTAAGCATGTTAGAGACATTAGGCAGATCATTGATGTATATAAAAAACAGGAGAGGTCCCAGGATGCCGCCCTGTGGCACCTCTACAGTTTAATGGTAGAGTGGAAGAGGTTATATCATTGATGGCTATATATTGGTATCTGTCACTGAGATAGGATCGGATATAGTTCAGGGCAAGGCATCGGATTCTATAATGGTGGAGTTTAAGTATAAGAGTTAGTTATGGTTAACAAAATCAAACGCCTTTCTCAGGTCAATGAAGAGTCCAACCGGAAACTTACTTTTGTCAAGGACTGAGTAGATTAAGTCAAGCAGACTAACAATTGCATCATTGGTACTCTTTCGGGAGCGGAAGCCAAACTGACAGGGTCTTAGTATATTGAATTTTACGAGATAGGAGTAGAGCTGCCTGTAAATACTTTTTCAAATATTTTTGATAATAAAGGTAGATTTGATATGGGTCTGTAATTATTTATGTCTACCGTGTTACCTCCTTTATGAACTGGGGCGTTACTTTTACTTTTTCAAGGATGTCAGGGAAGGTTTGACACTCTAGAGATTTAGTGAACAGCAGAGCTATGGGTGGTGCAAGGGCATGGGAGACGCTCTTGTATAACAAGGATGGTATTTCACTAATTTTTTTTTTTTTTTTTTTTTTTTTTGAGATATATACAAGAGTTGTTACATTCTTGTACAGCCACTAGTACGCGTAGCGTTTCGGGCAGGTCCTTAATCCTATGGTCCCTGGAATACGATCCCCTGCCGCGAAGAATCGTTTTTTCATCCAAGTACACATTTTACTGTTGCGTTGAACAGAGGCTACAGTTAAGGAATTGCGCCCAGTAAATCCTCCCCGGCCAGGATACGAACCCATGACATAGCGCTCGCGGAACGCCAGGCGAGTGTCTTACCACTACACCACGGAGACTGCTGAATGTTCCCAGCTTTGATTTTTTTATATGAGTGAATGATGGACACAACATCTGTAGGGCTGATCGGTGAGAGGAGAAGAGGGTTTGGATATTGTTATAGAATCAGCTACTCGGAACAAGTTCCAAGTAGCACGGGCTATGGTGAGCCCGTAGTGGACTTACCTGGCACAGGAGCGGGGCAAGTAGCATGGGCTATGGTGAGCCCGTAGTGGACTTACCTGGCACAGGAGCGGTGCTGTGTGGGTTTGAATAACTACCTGAAAGATATGTGGTAACATGGTAACATTTCAGAAGTTCTGTAATTTTTCGAGAAAAAGTTGACTCCATTGTTGAACTGTAGGATTTCTTAGTTCCATTATCTGCCTACCAAGAATTTAGTATTCAACATCCTCATTTATGCCGCGCCCTTTTGTCACTTACAGATTGCTCCAAGGTCACTAATGAATTAAACATTTGCTTGACAACTCCTTTGAATGTGATATTAAGAGGGAATTGGGATCTGATTGCAGATACTCTAAAGCATTAAATTCTGTTTTATACTTTAGTAAATTTACTGTACAATTAAATAACAATAATTGTCACTTTATCAAAATTTGTATTGGATCACGGTGTTTTCAAACCAATTTAAACATGCATCGATAGTTCATTTTGGGCAGTTGATAATTTAATTTCAGCATTAGGAATTATACATACACTGCATGTTACAATATATTTATTTTATATATCAACTACACATTTCACATACAATATATCAAATACACATTTCATTATTTATAATTGTCATCGATTTGACTATTAAAGAAGTCATCGACTAGGCTTTTGTTGGCAACATTAGAATAGGCTTTTAGGCCCATAACAGACAAGCCCTATTTAATCCACTCGTATTACATATGTACCTAACCGATTTATTATTAAAACTTGTTATAAGATGGTTGTATCAAAGTACCAGCCGGCAGCCAATTTCACCCTATTAGCACCCAAACCAATGATGTGGACCAGGGCCCAGTTATGTGGGCCAGTGACTAATGATGTGGGCCAGGGCCCAGTTATGTGGGCCAGTGACCAATAATGTGGACCAGGGCCCAGTAATGTGGACCAGGGCCCAGTAATGTGGACCAGTGACTAATGATGTGGACCAGCACCCAGTTATGTGGACCAGGGCCCAGTTATGTGGACCAGGGCCCAGTTATGTGGACCAGGGCCCAGTTATGTGGGCCAGTGACTAATGATGTGGACCAGGGCCCAGTTATGTGGACCAGTGACTAATGATGTGGGCCAGGGCCCAGTTATGTGGACCAGGGCCCAGTTATGTGGACCAGGGCCCAGTTATGTGGGCCAGGGCCCAGTTATGTGGACCAGGGCCCAGTTATGTGGGCCAGGGCCCAGTTATGTGGACCAGTGACTAATGATGTGGACCAGTACCCAGTTATGTGGACCAGTGACCAATGACAAGAGACCAGGGACATATGACCAATGATCAATGACGCTGGACCAATGCTTAGTAACGGTCATTAGTGACGCATGATAAGGAACCATTAACCTATGACTATAGAGACCAATGACCAGGAAGCAGTGACAAGTAACACAAACAAGGAGCAATGGTGTCAAGCTCAACAAGCCACAATGTATGATGACTGAGAACACGAGATGCTGCTTCATCCACAGGGTTATAAACCCCATGGAACCGCCTACCCGCCGAAGTAGCATATGCCAAAACCTCTGTTAAATTTTAAAATCCAACTGGAAAAAGATGATCAAGGCATATGGGGGATGTTTGACAAGCCGCCGGTTTCCTGTCCTTGTTGAGGCCACTACAGTGTTAGTGACCCTCAGGTAAATTCAGGTAACAATGACCTGTGACCAATAACCTAAGACGTGTGAAATCCGTATTTACCAATGCCCAGTGACCTGCACTGATCAATATTATCGTAATTCTTCCTTTAATTAAATGCTTTACAATTTCATTCAATAATTTACCATCATCTCTTATTTTTAACAAGTTAAATATTGCACTAGACCCTAGAGATATGGTGTATAATATCAAGTGGTGCCTTGATCGTACGTCTGGCAGCGGGAGACGCTGAGGAATGATAGCCTGGTTCAGCCATTCAATAATACATAGTCTGTATACACGGGTACACATTGCTCTATGTATATAAACACCTTTCTCAAGCCCAATGGAATACACCTCAAGTGACTAATGCTAGTTTGGGACTATTACTAGCTATACCAATTGTTCAGTAGCTCTCTCAAGTGTTGCATGGACCTCGTATCAAGTGGCCGCTGTAGTTAATATCCCGAATATCCTTATTTTTTCTTGTCTGAACAATCTTGGTGAGGAAGATGTCTGAGGAGACGTGTGAGAAGGACGCCCAGGGGGAGAACACCCAGCTGGACTACGACAAGAACACCAGCAAGGGGGAACTGGCCGTGAAGGTCATATGTCTGGGGGACAGTGCTGTCGGCAAGTCCAAGTAGGTCCTGTCCGGTTGGACTTGACTATTACCTAGTTTGACCTGTTTTTTGTGTACCTGAATTGACCTGACTGTAACTTAATTTGCCTGATTTTTACCTTAATTTGCCTGATTTTACCTTAATTTGCCTGATTTTACCTTAATTTGCCTGATTTTACCTTAATTTGCCTGATTTTACCTTAATTTGTCTGATTTTACCTTAATTTACCCAATTTTACCTTAATTTGTTTTAATTTATCTAAATTACCTGATTATACCTTAATTTACCCGATTTTACCTTAATTTACCTGATTTTACCTTAATTTACCCGATTTTACCCTAATTTACCTGATTTTACCTTAATTTCCTTTAATCTATCCAAATTACCTGATTTTACCTTAATTTATTTAAATTTACCTGATTTTTACCCTAATTTATCCAAATTTACCTAATTTTGTACTTTATTGTATTGTAACACCTTTGTGTTATCTAACCATTTTCCATTGTTTTAATGTCATTGTCGGTGAGGTCTAAATACAGTACTGTATTAGAAATACAGTACTGTATTAGAAATACAGTACTGTATTAGAAATACAGTACTGTATTCCCTCAACAACAAATATTACGAAGTCTTGAGCTGAAGTTCAGTTTTAGGTATGCCTCTCCTCTGTCATGCACACTTAATAAGAATACCGCAAGGTATTATTCGGTTAAATAAATAAAAAAAATCATAAATTGAATCTGAATTTATCCGAGAGCCGCCAGTGGCCTCTATGGGAAGAGGAAGGTGGCGGGTCGTCGAAGGTGCCACCACTAAACGTTCTTGTCTGCTTTATAGACTTGTGGAGCGGTTTCTGATGGACGGCTACCAGCACCAGCAGCTGTCCACCTTTGCTCTTACCTTGTACAGATATCGCACCAAGGTGGAAAACACAGATGTATTAGTAGGTTAGTAGTATTATCTTTATTTACATAATAATAAGAATATTTTAGTTATACAGCATACAATGCATTTTGCATGTTAAAGTGGTTTCATAGTGGGTTAAGTATATTGTTTATTATATAAAGCAGCTGGGTACATATAGTATTTTGGCCATTAGACTTTTATGGCTATAATAAAAGCTTATTACTGTATAACTTCGCTGGCTTCCTGTCCTCGTCGAGGCCACTAGTGTTTGTGGCCCTTGGGTCAAAATTTGCTATTTGTGTTTTGCCAAAGTTGTTCATAGGTATAGTGTTAGCCTTGAGAGGATAAACAGTATTAATGACTTCTATTTTTTTATTTTATTTATTTATACGTATATGCAAGAGTTCTCACATTCTTGTACTCTAAATGTAGTCTTGTTCCTAGGGAGCAAGATACAGCCCATCCTCGACAATTGACAGCACTTTGAGCAACTGTTGGGGGAACATACACGCATGATGGGCTTTTGTACCCCTAAAAGATTAACGTTTTGTACTACAGTATTATAATACGTACTTCAAGTATCGTGCTAGAAAGTGGATGGTATAGTAACTATACAACCTAACCCAATAGAACATCTCCTAGGCTCAATTAGGCAATCCTAGACCTAATGCATGTTGTCTTTGGCCTGATATAGTTCGTGTGTGTTGTTCTAGACCCTAGGAAAGTTTACAGGACTTTTGGTTGTTGCCTTTTTCAGTCTTTTAAATTTTTTAGAAGGCCATTCAGAAGTTAGATGTTGGTAAGTTAGAACTCTTGTACGTGTAGAGTACCACTGTATTCAGGTCTCGAATATCTCCAATGAAATATTTGTGCTGCTTTTTCAATCATGTTCCCCCTTTTTTTTTTTATCTTTATTTGTATTTGTTCTCAACACTTTTTATTCTTTATGCTCAATTAGTATTAAGTTCTAGATATTAATGTTTTTCTTGCCCGAAACGCATTGCGTAATAGTGGCTTTAGGCATTGTATGTACTAGCTCTATCTATATATCAATCCATTAATGTAACATCACTTGTATGTATGTACAGTACCTTACCTGAATAAACATATTTATTTATTTATTATTTATTTAAATTCATATCTAAAAGACCTTTGTATATTCCCAATTTCAGATTGATTTTCCTCTGATAAATCTAGACTTTCTGATATACAAATAATTTTTTTGTTATAAAGGTTGTTTCATTATATTTTAATGGATTGAATATGAATATGTCTTAGTACCTACTTTCCATAGTAAGAAATAATTTGTTGGCATAAAAAAGTTACTGTATCTTCATGCATAATTTCTCAAAATATTTGTATTAGTGGTTTTAGGCATAGTTTTGCCTACCTATAAATCCAACACTGTGTTTCTTTCCTTGTATGTATAGATCAGACTGATATTGATATCAATATCAACATATTGATCTGATATGTTAGATTAATGATTTTGCCAAATGTTTCTAACATTCTTAAACCTATACTATTTGCAGATGATACTACCTTTGTCTATTCTGACCCCAATCCCCTCCCATACACTAAATAATATTGTCAACAGTGAATTAAACACAAGTCCACTCTTGGATGTCAACTAACAAACTTGCATTAAACATAGAAAAAACCTTATACATTTTATTTGGTAGTAAATTGTCATATCAAATTCAGCTTCAGTTAGACGATGTTAACATTACCAATAAAAATGAGGGGAATTTCCTTGGACTATACATAGACAAGGGACTGAACTTCAGCACCCACATGCCACACAGCCAAAAAATCTAAAAAATGGTCGGTATACTGTACTTTCTAAAATCAGATATTATGTTCCCCACTCTGCTCTCCTCTCATTATACTATGCACTAATCTATTTCTATCTAACATCGGTATCTGTGCATGGGTTTTAACCACTGCAAATTACCCCAATGTTTTATGATATCACTCGGCAAAAATCTGCTATCAGAACTATAACAAACTCTGTCTTCAGACAACACACAGTCCCTCTATTTAAGTCCCTTAACATGCTAAACATACACTCCACACATTCTCATGTGCTGTCTACATGTACAAAACCTTGTTCCTAAATGCTAATTTTGATCTGAAACTTTTCCTTGATAGATGTAATAGAACCCATGTGCACCACACCAGAAATAAATCTCTCTTTGGTATTCCCAAGAGTCAAACTAAATCTGTGCAAACACTCCATGCCAATAAAAGGGCCCAGTCTTTGGAACCCACTCCCTGGTGAATTAAAAAATTGTCCAACCCACGCCCTGTTAAAAAGTAAAACCAAAAAGTACCTAATTTCATCCTCATAGTTTACTACCTTGTGCTTAAAACTCACTCTGTATCTTGTACTACCCACTTCCCCAATATTAGTACTTAAGACATACGTATATCCTTAGCAGTGTAATCATTGCTGTCAATTTATGTTGTAGTTATTTGTTGATATAAAAACCTTGCTACAATGTACCCTTTCATCTTGCCTGTTAATGTTAGATTAAAGACCTGCCCAAACGCTATGCGTGTTAGTGGCTTTGCATGAATGTAAAAATACCAATCTTACGTAATCTCACCAACCCATTGTACCTTCTTGCAAATGAATTATGTATGTATGTACTGTACTTTTGTCTAAATAAAATGTTTATGTTTTATGATAATGTAGTGTAAATTTGTCTAGGTGAAACTGAAGGGATGTCAGAGCCGCGTGTGCCGTGAAGAATGTTTTGCAAGATAAAATCCCAAGATCGTGATTTATCTAAGAAAATATTGAGGTCATACAAAGGGATTGAACCCACATCCCGGGACTTGCCAGGTACATGCAGTAGATGGTTCAGTAAGTAGTGTATGAGGCCAGGGATGCAGACTCTTTCCCATTGTATTGCCTCAATATTTTCTCAAGAATGCTTGTTTAGTGACTTGCTGCTCCCAGCCATATGCTAACTGGGCATTTTGCCCATTCACAATAAAATACAGTACAGTACCATAGACTAACTATTGTATGAATACAGTACACTGTTCACTACTGTATAATATTATGTCTTTTCTGGCATAATTTTGTTCTAGCCATTTTGAATGTGTTACTTGGCCACATATATATGATAAGTTGCCTTATACAGTAGTTCCCATAATCGGGGCAAGGAACACTGTAAGGCTTATCCAGGCCAACTACTGACTTTTACGCAGGATGCAAATTACCTAGCTTCCAAGTACTGTACATACTATTTGCTGCTAGGTGGGAACAGAGGCATCAGGTGAAAGAAAATGTGTTGAACTCTCTCTGACTTGCCCGAGGGTCAAACCCCGGGTCCTTGGTTGTGAGCCGAGGACATAGACTACTGTGCTATAGGACCCACATTGTTCAAGGTCCTAAATGAATCGGTACAATACCAGTACTGTATGATGCACCAAATAATTTAATGTGTAGCTAAAACTAACTTGCAATACTGTATTTAAATTATATACTGTACAGCATCACTGGGTTTCTTTAAATTTTTCCAGATTTTTGGGACACAGCAGGACAAGAGAGGTTTCAGACAATGCACCCGTCATACTATCATCAGGTGAATTTACAAAACAGATCATGATGTTGTACAGTACAATGTACTCCCACTTGACCTATTTTGAATGTTTGAACCCACTTTTGAATTATATTAATATTAGACTCCATTTACTGTAGCTATAAATTTGTTGTAGCTGAAGTTTCTTATTTTCTATCAAACATTAAAATGTTTTTATTACTGTAGTGAAAATGGTAGAACACAGTTTGTATACATTTTCATAAAAAAAGAACCAGTGTTGAATGTACAGTAATGAAAAGCCAGTTTCTAGGGAGTGAGCTCCAGAGGCTCCCTGAAGCTATATGGTGTCCATCTACTGTACCAGACAGCATCACCTGTGTAGTTTTAAGCCTACCAAAGACCAAAGCTTGAACCTGGCCCCCTCCCCTCCTCACAGAGGCACATGGAGTGGTGACATTTCACCACCTCACCAGAAAAGGTATCCAGAAAGTCAGCAAGTCAAAACAAACCACTGTAGAGTTTAAAAGAGACCAAAGCATCGAAACCCGCCTCATGAACTTCCCCATCTACGTCAACAAACTATCAAATCTCTCGAAACTAGTGTAAGCATGTTTGCTACCCTCCCCAACTTTCCCCCACTTGTTTGGGGGTAAAGGGGAAGTAACTTACCTCCTTTAGGAGTCTGAGCTCTCAGTTCTGGAGCAGATGTACACACAAGACCCACCATGACTACCTGGATGGGAGGGGAGGAAATCAAGTAGCCACTGAGGGTGGCCCACAAATTGGCATTATATTTGGGCCGCCTCGCATATCAACAGGACATGTTGGCCCATTTATTAGATTTGGCTTAGTCTCTTACCCTTTTCTCTGCCTCCCCCTTTTCACCTCTCCACTTTCCCAAAGATGTTATTGCATAGGTTTTATCTGCAGTAGCTTTCTCTGGCTGCTCCATTGATCATTTTTTTGCTTTCCCTGGGCTTTGCCCTCATCGGAGGCAGTCGGGTAGGGTGGAAACCTTGCCACCCTACCTTATTGGTCAATGTAGGCCCTTAGGTGGAACTGATTCTCAAGCCGTTGCACTGCCTGATGCAAGTTCATCCTCTGCTTGACATTCCAATTGCATGTAGTGGAAGGTTGGTTCTGCTCATGGTTTATGCCGGTCCTTTCACAGTTTGTCTTCTTGATGCTGCCATGACGGGGTCATGAGCATCTGGTACATTTTGTCAGCTCCTGGTCATATGATTTGTTGTCTTTTTGGGTTCTCTCTCTCTCGACCTGCAGTGGTGTTGGTTGGTCTCTTCCCTGTTCTTGGGGTTGGGTCATGCTGGTCAGGAGTCCTCCCTGACCTCCCTAGTACTGCATTATGCATTGTGGGTGGGTTGGACTTGGGTGTGGTCGAAATGGCCTTGCCCCTCTGGTGTGTGTCCTGGTTGTTCCCAATCCCAAAGCATGATTCACTGGACCTGTGAAACGTCCTCAGTTCAGGGATTGGCTAGGTTTTGTTGTAGGGTGTCAGGCTTACCACTTCATGGTTCCTTCCTGTGGCTTGAATCTGGCTCCCTGTGTGTTTAATAATTTAGCACAGGTTGTGGTGGCCTGGCTACATTTCAGAGGATCTTCTGTTTTGATACGTTGACAACTGGCCGGTGTGGGTGGCCAGTCAGTTCATGTGTCAGCTGGCCAGGGATCTGGGCCTTTTTCAGCTCACTAGGTTCGGGTTACTGGTGTACTGGAGGAAGTCCCAGTTGGTTCCATCCCAGGTTCGGACATGTCTAGGTCTCATTTGGGACTCTTAGTTGGTTTCTATCCTTGCCTCTGGATGTCTTGCTCTGCATGCAGCTGTATTGCCATCAGGTGTTGGATCAGGCCTGGGTGACTCTTGTTGGCAGAACAATTGTGCTGGAGCCTGAATTTTGCCTGTATAGTATTTCCTCTGTGCAGGGTTTGACTCTGGGCATTGTATTGGTTTCTCTGGTTCTGCACATTTCACCACTCTTGGGATCGGTGGGTTCATGCCCCATTACACACAGAAATCACAATAGCGTCAAATAAACAAATGCCCCACTCACCCTTTGTCACCTCTTGCATTACTGGCTTCCCCTTTGAGCTCTTTGGGGTTTGGTTCCATGGTACCATCCTCCTCTGTCACTTGGTTTTGGTTTTTCTCTCTGCCTCAGTTTATGGGTTTCTCCTTGGCTTGTGGTATCTTTCTACAGGCTGTCTTTTTGTGAGCGCTCTCTTCTGTCTGTAGGGTTTGGAAGCTTCAGGCTCTTCACTGGAGGTGGGGGAGGGGGATCTGTTTATTTGGCCCTAATGCTAACTAGCCACAGAAAACAAAAACTGGGGGATACCCTCCAGAAACTCTTCATTTAAATACTTCAGTGAAATGCCTGTTTCAGGAGGGAAGTGGAGGGGGGAAAGTGAATCTCCAGATTTGTTGGTTCTTTGTGGGGTTGTTCATCAGATCCAGAACTGAGATTGGAAGCTGGTCGAGTGCTGGGCCAGGGTGCCTGGTGGGGGTAATTGGTACTGCTGAGTTTTGAGCTAGTTTGTGGAGTTTTTGGTGGTTGCAAGGCTTCATTTTCTGTGAACCCTCCTGTTGTTTATAAAGCTTTGCTGACTTTCTGGAGGGTTTTGCTAGTGGGTTTTGCTAGTGGGTTGGCAAATTGTCACTTGCTTCCTTTATGAGGGTGCCAGGTTCTGGCTCCAACTCCCGTAAGGCCGAACAGGTCGTCCGTGATTGATACGACATTTTAATATGGAGCAATATCGGCAAAATAGCTTTAGGGAGCCATTGGGGCTCCTCTAGAAAGAGGCATTTCATTACATTCAATGCTGAGACTTTTTAAATAATTAAAATGTTAATGTAATCCACTGAAGGTTTTCAATTACCTTCAATTTACCTGTGTCGGGTAAGTCGGGTAATTATTTTTCATTGTTGTCAAATGCTGTATAATGAGCATGCTACTGGAATGAGCTCCTTCCATGGGATCCAATTTCCCTCCTGTACACCTAGTCCATTTGAGCAAGTGTTCACTATACTACAATTCAGTGTGCAGCACCACAATACAGTATACAGTACAGTACTGTACTGCAATACTGTATCAAATTCAATAGGTTCTTAGTTCCAACTGGAGATTCACTCCTACAGACACTAGGCAAAACTGCATCATGTACAACATGATAGTACTACAGTATGTTATTTTGTTAAGGATTCTTTAGGAAAAATATTTGCCTAATGTTAAATAATCTTCCTTGGGGTAATTACTCTGACATTAATTGCTTATCCCCTATTGCAGGTAAATGGAATTTATATTTTTCAGGCTCATGCTGCAATCTTGGTGTTTGACGGTACACGCAAAGTGACATACAAGAACCTCTCCAACTGGTATAAGGAGCTACGACAACATAGACCAGAGATTCCATGTTTCTGTGCTGTCAATAAAATCGACGGTATGTGTAGCCTTATTCAATTTGATTAGAAATACATTCAATGCTGCTATGAGCACAATAATGATATAGTTATAATAAAGAATTAATACTAATGGGGGAAGGTGATTGATAAGCCACTGGCTTCCTGTCATCATAAAGGACCACTAGAGATGGTGGCTCTAAGGCAAATACGAGTACACAATGAAACCACAATATCGTAATACAGTACAGTGTATATATGAAAAAATCTTTAGAGCAGGATTGAACCAGCATTCAGCTGTCTTGGTCGAAAGATTTTCTCAAATTTGGGTAAATACTGAAATTTATTAATACTGTATAAGAAAATTGTTTATTAGGCTTATAAAATGGATTAAATGTCTCGCTTCATGCAGGTCGGCGTTCAATCCCCGACTGTCCAAGTGGTTGGGCACCATTCCTTTCCCCGGTCCCATCCCAAATCCTTATCCTGACCCCTTCCAAGTTCCATATAGTCGAAATGGCTTGGCATATTTCCCCTGATAATTCCTTTCTCTTCCCTAATATCTTAGCATCATCAGCAAATATGTTTATATAATTCTTTATTCCTTCTGTCAGGTCGTTTATATAGACAGAGAACATTAGTGGTGCAAGAACTGACCCATGCGGTACTCACTCGTGACATATTTTTCCAGTCTGACACATTGCCTCTGATTACTGCCCCCCCCCCCCATTTTTGGTTGTTTGGAAAAATTTTCATCCATGTTAGAAGCCTCCCTGTCACTCCTCCAGTATGTTCCAATTTCCAGAATGACTTCTTATGTGTGACTCTGTTGATAGCCTTTTTGAGGTCTAGATAAATGCAGTCAAACCAACCATCTCCTTCCTGTAAAATCTATGTGGCTCTATCATTGAAACTAAATCAATTCATCACACAGGGCCTTCCAGATTGAAAACCATATTCTCACTCTGTTATTATATCATATTTCTCCAGGTGTACTGTGTTACCCATTTGGTTTAAATAATTTTTTTCCATTATTTTGGCTACTACACTTGTCAATGATACAGGTCTGTAATTAAGAGGGTCTTTCCTGCTGCCACTTTTGTAGATTGAAACTATGTTTTCCATATATCTGCTAGGACTCCTTTTTCCATATATCTGCTAGGACTCCTTTTTCCATATATCTGCTAGGACTCCTTTTTCCATATATCTGCTAGGACTCCTGTACACAGAGATGACTGAAATATCAATTGAAGTTGAACGCTGAGCTTGTGTGTGCATTCTCTCAGAACCCGTGATGAAACTTCATTTGGGCCAACTGCTATATTCCTACTTAGCTTTTTGAGCATTTTTTTCCACTTTGCCTCGAGACTGCTCTATGTTCTCTGGAAGTGTCTGGGTTTCTGAAAATTTCATTTTGCACAAACACTTATTGGAACTGTTTGTTTAATCCTTTTCATTATCTGTGAATCTGTTTCCCATTTTCAACCTTTGAATTTTATCCTTTACCTGCAGTTTGCTTTTAATGAATTTATAGAATAAGTCTGGTTCTGTTTGACATTTGTCTGCTATCCCTCTCTCAAAACTTCTCTCTCCTTTCTCACTGCCATGTAGTTTTATTTACTTCTTTGTATTGCTGGTATATTTGAGGGTGTGGACTCTTCCTATATTGACTCAATTTTTGTGTCTTTTGATCTCTGGCCCTCTCACAGTTTCTATTAAACCAATCATGTTTCCTAGGTCTGCATTTTTGCTTTGGTATAAAATTTGTTGTGCCTTTATCATATATTTCACAAAACTTGACATGCATCTCATTTACTTCCTTGTCTAACAGCAAGTCGTTGCAATCAAATTTATTAAAGAACTTTCTAAGTTCCACATAGTGTCCTATCTTGAAATCAGTTTTTTTAACTGCTTAGTTTTCCTTATCCTATTCTAGATTATATTATAACACATTGCTTACTTTATTTCCAAAAGCACATGAGCACTTGCCCAAAGGAAAAGGGCACTGAATGTTGAATCTCTTTCTTTCTTGGTGAATATCAAATCCAACACTGAAGGAACATCCCCTTCCTCATTCTTATAGCTTCTTTAATATGTTGATACATGACAGTCTCCAGGATGAGGTTAACGAATCTACCAGTCCAAAAGTCCTCCATTCTTGCTTCGTAAGTTCCTCTTGCTCCCTTCTCCTCACTAACAAGGAGGGCGGGGGGGGGGGAAAGGTGGGACAAACGGGTTTGTACTAGTTTCATAAAGTTTCTTTCGTTTGTTTATATTGTTGGGAGGAATTCTTTTGCAAGTTTTGAGGCTGCAGTCTCGCTTCTAACCAGCAGCGGTCTGTTTTGTCTTGCTGGCTTTGAGTGCCTTCCCCACTGGGGGCAGATATGAATAAATTCATAGAAGTTTTTTCATTCATGCCACTGCTCTCTTTGCCTTTCTAGAGTGGAGCCAGATTCTGGCTTGTGGTTCCTGGTAGGTAAAAAAGAACTTCTTGACTGATGCCACCTAGTAGTTTGGCACTATATCACCACACTAGCTTCAGGGAGCCACAAACGAGCTCTCCCAGACAGGTGGAGAAACACAGGTCTAGAGTCAAGACAAAAGTTCAAATCAAATGGTAATAAAATGGCAATATACAGTAATAAGTAGCCAAAAAATGTAGAATACTCATTAAACCAGAATCCTTAGTAAGCCTGAACAAGTCCAGTCAGAATTAAGCAGTTTGAGCAAGGGATTAAAGTTTTTAATGGTGAGGGGATGTTCTTAAAAAATGTCCAGTGAAAGTTATTGGATAATTTATGCACTATTTTGATCATGTGTTTCAGAAAATGAAGATATTGCAGGAAAGAGTTTTGCTTTCCCAGAGAAGAACAACATCCCAATGTACTATGTGTCGGCCTCAAGTGGCACTAATGTTGTTAAGGTAAGAATCCCTGGGTGTGAGATGCTCAGTTGTAGGGATACAAAGTGATAGGCGATCTAAATATGGTTGAAGTCGGATCCTAGCTGCATGAGCTGTGTATTGAAAATGAGTTTGATCCAGGATAGCCTCTGAATATGTTGATGATGTAGCACTGAGGACACAATTTACCATATCTCTAAAATTATGGTCTTTATAGTAAGGCCTTATATTTTTCACTCTTAATTGTGCTTTTTTGTATCTTGGCTCATGATATGGAGTACTGCATACATACTGTATTATCTTTCTAAGATAAATAACTCGTGTACTTCATAGACTAATCAAATTACTGTACTCCTAATGGTATGAAGAAAACAATTATAAATGTAAAACCTATGAACAAAATAAAACAGTAGTAACACATAGAATGAGAGTTCCATGGATAGGAACTCTCGTGTGTTATGAGTCTTGGCAGAAGCCAACTGACACATGCAGCACCAGGCAAGTTAGTGAGGCAGGTGCCCTTGCCCAAAACATAAAGAAAGATAAACAATCGTTCTATGCCTATATAAGAGGGAAAACTAAAACAAAGGACTCGGTTGAACCCTAAATAGATGAGACTAACCAAGTTATAATGGATGATAAAAGGGCAGCAAACACACTAAATGATTATTTTACATCAGTGTTCACATTCGAAAGGTTGGATGACATCCCATCACCCACACACATGTTTGAAGAGGGGAGGAGAAGGAATTTAGGAATATACCTGTGACATGCAAAATAATTAGAAAGAACATTGACAGACTAAAAGACTCTAAAGCCCCAAGTGTGGATGGAATCCAATTCAAAGTCTTAAAGAACTGGCAGAAGAACTATGCCTACTGCTGAAACTACTTTTCAGAACATCTCTGGACCAAGGGGTAGTTCCCCCTAGATTGGAAATGTGCAAATGTCAGCCCTATTTTCAAAAGAGGCAGAAAAAGCTCAGCAGAAAACTACTGGCTGATGAGCTTGACATCTGCAGGCTCATGGAGAAAATCCTCAAGTGGAGGGGGGGGGGGGGAATCATTTACCATCTTTCAAGATGGTGAGTGATGGCTTTTCAAGATGGTGGAAAAACAAGCAGCGAGCCACAAGCAGGTCCTAGTGGTATGCAGGCAAAACGTAGGAGAGAGAGTACCCCAGAAAAGTCATCACTGCCTGATGTTATAATGGAAGGGGACTCCCCTTCCAAACACTAACACCTCTCCTCCTCACTGTCATCCATATGCCAGCAAGAGTCCTCATTCATGGTAAGATATACATACAGGACTGTATTGTAGCTATTACAAAATGAGTGTTACTTGGTATAGAATGTATTTTTAAGTTAATATTTTTGGGGTGTGGAACGGATTAATTCAGTTTGCATTGTTTCGTATGGGAAAATTTGTTTCGACCTACGAATTTTCGACTAACGACCCATCTCTGGGAACGGATTAAATTCGTAAGTCGAGGCCCCATGTATAAGGAATAGAAGATAATGGTTCAACTGTATAAATCTCTGGTGCACCCTCATTTGGATTACTGTATCCAAGCATGGCGACCTCATTTTCAGAAGGACATAGCTGCTCTGGAGAAGGTGCAACACCGGGCAACAAAGGTCATTCCAGAGCCAAGTCATCTCTTGTATTAGGACCGCTTGAGGGCCACAGGGGTAACAACACTGCAAACCAGGCATGACAGGACGGATCACATTGAAACTTTTAAAATGCTGAACAAATTAGAGGATGTTGATCTGGATATTTTCTACAGAAGGTCAAATGAAACACTGTTATGGCCACTTTGGGCCAGTAACTGGGTTCTTGCTGTTATAACCTCTTCTATATCCAACCCCAAGTCGGTGGTAAGCTTTCAAGAACTGGCTGTGTCAGGTATTAGTGCAAAGATTAAAAGGGTAAACAATACACTATTACACCTTCACCAATATATTAACACTTTCACCAATATATATTAACACCTTCACCACTATATATATATTATATTAAAGTATTACTACATGTATTTACAATGACACTTCAACTCGGGACACAATACATCGGCAGTGTTCATCAATCCCGGTGAATCCACTTTCCAGATACACGTCGTCCACACCTAATGGTAAACACCGGTGAGTTCACCTTCTTCAACATGGGCCAGTCCACACACACCACAAACCGTGGCAGGGGGTTTCAGCAATACACTGACAGGGGTCTCAAACAATCACATACAGGGGTAGCCAGCATCCTGGCAGAAGTCTCTAGCAGCTCGCGAACAGTACTTCTCAACAGCTGCACCACTGTCGTCCCATAACTCTTCCTGGCCAATCCCGGGTACGTCGGGCCATCCAACATTGCATAAACCAGCAGCTAACACACTGCTATAACTGATGGCAGCCACTTTGCCCTCTCACAGAAGCAAGTCAAGAGTTCTTGGACTGCCCAAGGTGAACTGCCCTCCTCGACGCAATCGCCTCCTTATGTCACCTCTGTGAACATAAAACGTCATTAGCTAGACAGATAGTACGCTGGGTGATCCTAGGATAACGCCCTTCTACCAGGAAATTGACATAGTAAATTGTAGCCACAACCTAGATGACGATCTCGATACACCACACACCAGAGGTCATCATCATTGACCTCCTCTTCTAACTGAGGCAGGAAACCAGAGCCTTTCACCGATACCTTGCCACCACCAACAGATGGCGTTGTCTGCGTAGCACCCAATACTGGGAAGCTGGAGTGCAGACCCATAGATGGCGCTGAAATTGCCTCTCCATACTCCAGTGACGGTGTCGATACAGTAACAAACACAAACAAGGAGCAATGGTTTCAAGCTCAACAAGCCACAATGTACGACTGAGAACAGGAGATGCTTTTTCACCCACAGGGTTATTAACTCATGGAACCGGCTTCCTGCCAAAACCATAATTGCCAAAACTGTGTTAAGTTTTAAAATATACCAGGAAAAGATCATCAAGGCAAATGGGGAAACCTCTGACATCCGACAAGCCGCCAGCTTCTCATCCTCATCAAGGCCACTAGGGTTAGTGGCCCTCAGGTAAATCAGGTGGTGGGCTGGGCCACCATTTGTTGGCAGCTGGTTAAGTTAGTGCTAGAGTTGTTTATGCCTTGTGTCCTCATATTAATTTCTCCTTTCAAGCACTGGCTTTTCTTTCATCTTTCTGGTATGCATTCCTCAGCTTCGGAAAGATCTCTAGTCCCCAAGCTTCCCGCACCTCGTACATGGTGGTAGATTCATGTTCTACCTCCTAGTAGGTCTGTGGGGATCTTGGAGGCCTGGTACAGTATTTAGGCACAGTGGTAAGAGCCTGTAAACACAGGAGAAACTAGCAAGTGGGGCATCCCAGAAATGTACAGTACTGTAGTGTACAATATACTATACTGTTTATATAATATACTAAATTATAATATATTGTTCTTGTGTTTGTTCAGATTTTGAGAGAATGGTGCATTATTGGACAACAGATCATTTGATAGGTTGTTCCTCTATATTCACTAACCTTTGCATAGTTATAATCAATGTATTGTTACGGGAACTTAAAAGTACAGTACAGTATAATCTTTTTGTTAACGATGAGTCACAATAACATGGCCGAAGACATGATTAAACCACACACCAGAAGATGAAGAAACGGTGACATTTCGGTTCGTCCTGGACCATTATTGACCTGATATGACTTGATAAGGGTCCAGGACAGACCGAAACATCGTCGTTTCTTAATCTTCTGGTGTAGTGTTTGTTCTTCATAATCTTTTTGTTGTCATGGAAATGTGAAATGAAAGAAATATTCATTAATGTTTAAGTGTTAAATGGAATTAAGTTCAGTAATACAGTAACATTAACCTTGAATATCTTAAAGGTAAATATTTGAAGAAGACAAATTTTTGTATTTTTCATACACTTAATTACTGTACTGTAAAATGCTAACACTGCAGTTATGTTTGCTCTAACAGAGATATTTTCTTTGTAAATATTTTTTAGTAATATTACTTTGTACAGCAAAGTATTTTATAAATGACTTTCTAAGTTATAGACTTGTAATGTAATGTTTGGTTTTTATTTTAACTATAGTGACGTCTTTCTTGAATGGAACTCATTCTGACATAGGTTCGGATGCAACAGAGGATCCTTTCTAGCCATAAGGTTGTGATGTGTGTTGCAACAGAGGATCCTTTCTAGTCATAAGGTTGTGATGTGTGTTGCAACAGAGGATCCTTTCTAGCCATAAGGTTGTGATGTGTGTTGCAACAGAGGATCCTTTCTAGCCATAAGGTTGTGATGTGTGTTGCAACAGAGGATCCTTTCTAGCCATAAGGTTGTGATGTGTGTTGCAACAGAGGATCCTTTCTAGCCATAAGGTTGTGATGTGTGTTGCAACAGAGGATCCTTTCTAGTCATAAGGTTGTGATGTGTGTTGCAACAGAGGATCCTTTCTAGTCATAAGGTTGTGATGTGTGTTGCAACAGAGGATCCTTTCTAGCCATAAGGTTGTGATGTGTGTTGCAACAGAGGATCCTTTCTAGCCATAAGGTTGTGATGTGTGTTGCAACAGAGGATCCTTTCTAGCCATAAGGTTGTGATGTGTGTTGCAACAGAGGATCCTTTCTAGTCATAAGGTTGTGATGTGTGTTGCAACAGAAAATAATGGATATCTTTTGATGAAATAAGTTTGTGTATTCACTTGACCAGAATGTGGTGCTAACAAAATGTAAAACTTGCATGAAAATATTAGTTTATACATTATGAATTTGCCTTCCCCAAGTGATTTTCATATGAAAGTACAGTATGCCAAAAAGCATGTTTCATCATTTTCACTACTTAAAAAAATTATTACTTAAGGCAGGGAGCCGGTCGGCCGAGCGGACAGCACGCTGGACTTGTGATCCTGTGGTCCTGGGTTCGATCCCAGGCGCCGGCAAGAAACAATGGGCAGAGTTTCTTTCACCCTATGCCCCTGTTACCTAGCAGTAAAATAGGTACCTGGGTGTTAGTCAGCTGTCACTGGCTGCTTCCTGGGGGGTGGAGGCCTGGTCGAGGACCGGGCCGCGGGGACACTAAAGCCCCGAAATCATCTCAAGATAACCTCAAGGAAGGCATAAAGTAGCACAAAAACAGCAAAGCTTCTATGTAATGAAATAGCTTTTTGATGCAGATAGTCTGGTGCAAACTGATTCATTGGAGTTAGATGTGACTGTACTGTATTGTCATATTTCTTGAAATAGTTATATAGAAATGTGGCTGACTGCAGTGATGGCAGAATATTCGGTTAAAGTTTTGAACTACTCATGTGCTAATGTATCCCTTCCATTGCTGGATGGCCTAACAACCAGCAAGTACATTTTAGTTCTGGATTTAGTCCAAAACTAATGGAAACTCTTAGTGTATATACACTAATTGGGGGTCTACAGTATACAGTATTAACTAAATTATACTATGTAGCTGAACTGTGAGTGTTAAGGGTAACTCCCATCTTGGGTTTCTCCCATGTAAACATATAGACATTGCATGTTGTTAACCAGCATTGCATTAAAGACTGATCTAATCCAGAACTGTATTCTTTTTTAACAGATGTTCAAGGATGCCATAAATGCTGCTTTCCAGTACAAGAAGAACCCAACAGATGTCACTGACCAAATCATGGAAGAACTGGAGATGGACATGAATTTATAAAGCAAGAATATTTCTGTACAAAAAATCCTCATCCAATGTTACTGAGGGGTCTCCATGGAGGAAATGGAAATGGACATGCCAAGTGTGTGTGTGTGTGTGTGTGTGTGTCATTATATATACTGTGCTGTATACATGTACTGTATGTGTTATGTGTGTATATATTTGTCACGCCATTGCAATGAAATCACAATGGCATGATATATCAATGAAAATCATATAGACAGACAGACAAATACTTGGCACTTAGGTAATTACTTAAGAAGCACATCAACAAACTGGAAAGGCTGTAAAGACATGCAACTAAATGGCTCCTAGAACCGAAGGACAAGAGCTATGAAGAGAGGTTAGAGGCATTAAATGCACCAAAACTAGAAGATGGAAGAAAAAGAGGGGATATGATCAGTACATACAAAATAGTAACGAAAATGATTAAAATTGATAGGGAAGAATTCCTGAAACTTCAAGAACAAGAGGTCATTGATTTAAACTTACTAAACAAAGCTACTGAAGAAATATAAGAAAATTTACTTTGGCAAACAGAGTGGTAGACGGTTGGAACAAGTTAAGTGAGAAGGTGGTGGAGGCCAGAACCGTTGGTAGTTTCAAAGCGTTATATGACAGAGTGCTGGGAAGACGGGACACCACGAGCGTAGCTCTCATCCTGTAACTACACTTAGGTAATTAAATACATACACACACAGTATATATATATATATAATTAATAAATTGTTAATTATTGAGGCAGAAACTTTCCAGCACAAGGAGACTGTAGCAGACATCACTGATTAAATAATGGAAGAACTGGAAGTGGATGTGAATTTACATCCTCTGTGTTCTTGTTGCTTTAACAAAATCCAGGTCCTGAGTACACTATACGTGCAGAAATCATGGTTACACATTTGTCCTAATTGTGAATTTCTAGTTTTGTATAACTTTATTAGTAACTAGATATAGAATTTTAAATTTAGAGGAACCCTGAGTTGAGAGTTGACTTTAATTGTAGACAGTGTATTACCTGTAAGGGTTTGTCAGATCTCAGAAATACACACGACTACTCCTTATAAAGGATGAACATGGTGATAAGGTTGAGGTCAGGTGGCATGAGGCTGGGTGGGGTGAGGTCAGTGAGATAAAGGTGAGACACATGAGGAATTATTTATTACTATATTTATGAAGTATTTATTAAGCAAAAGTGGCAGCAATGCTGATTTTCCTTCAATTCTGCTAATGATGTTACAGCGTGTGATGGCTGAAGACTATACACTGACTCCAAATTTTGTTTTCTTCTTTGATGATGAGTTTAGCATCCCTGAGGTTCACGAGGTGTTGCTTCCTGTGTGAGACACATTTATTGTTGATGTAATTGACATAGCAGGCATGCATGAATTTACCTGAAAGTTCCATCTCTAGTGGCCTTGATAGGGACAGGAAGCTGGCAGCTTGTTGAAGGTCTCCTTTGAACAGAAGTACAGTACAGTATTGACTTGGCATTTATGGCTTCTGCAGGTAAATGATTGAATGGGTTTATATCCCTGTGGGTGAGAAATATGTTTGGAAGTTCTTGCTTTCACAGGAGAAACATTATCACAAATTTAGGTCCATTCTTATCTTGGTATTTCTTCACTTTCTTTCTGCTCTTCACTACTGTAAATAGAATTGGTTGAGTATCAATTTCTGATAGTACATGAGGCTGCCAGGTTTTGAACTGGAGTATGGTACAATCATACACGAAACAGTTTGACAAAGTTCGTTTTCCCAATTGTCTAATCTGTGTATGTCATTTGGTTAGGTTAGGTTAGGTTGGTTCGGGTTACATTGGGTTAAGTTGAGTAAGGTAAGATATGTTATCAAATCAGCTGGTGAACTGTATTGTGTATGATGTGACTTGTATCCATTTAACTTCTGGCTAACTAGGCACAAGTTGAGCATGCTATCTGCTAACTGACTGGTCAGTGGTTTAATCCCTGCAGAAGTTGTGTGTACTGTATTGTAATTTGTCATTTCTCTACATTGTATATATAATATCAGTATTAAGATTTGTTTGTTAAAATGTTTCCTTAACTTTATTTTATATTGATCTCATTATATTTAGTTGAGTAGCATATAATGTGTGGTTATGTTGTAGCAAAGTTGGGACTGCAGTTCAGGGTAACAAATGCTAAGTGAAGTGTTGTAGCTGCATATCAAGGCAAAGCTGTCTATCAAGGGGGGGGGGGGGACCTTCAACAAGCCGCCGGCTTCCTGTCCTTGTCGAGGCTACTAGGGTCAGTGGCCCTCGGGTAAATCACGTAAATGTAATGGTAAGTAGGTTTTGTATTGCCATGATGTGCAGTGTTTGTTTTCATTCAGCCATCGACGCTCCTAGTACCAAATGACATTCAATAACAGTGTGGGCTAATGCATATTGTTAGGTAAGATTACGTTATGTTTGGTTCAGATAGGTAGGTTAGTTTAGGATTTGATTGGTTATGTTAGATATAAATTAGTTATGTTTGGCATGTAGTAGTTATATTAGGTAGAGTAAGCATAGTAGGCCAGACAATTTTTTTTTGGTAATAAAAGCATGCAGAGCTTGTGGCTGGTAGCAAGGCATGTTATGTATACATTTATTTATTTATTTATTTATTTATTTATATACAAGAAGGTACATTGGGTTTGTGAGAATACATAGCATGGTATTTACAATCTTGTAAAGCCACTAGTACGCGCAGAGTTTTGGGCAGGTCCTTAATCTAACAGATAATTTTAAGTAGGAAAATTCTAGCAGAATTAATAAAATAACAGATACATTGCAAGAAAAAAATGAGATGAGAGAGATTAGTAAGTACAGTATATTAAAGCACATTGGCACAAAGCACATATTAAAGCATACATTGTTCTTGGGTCCCATGTAAATGTTTTTGTTTTGTTTTTATTAGCCAAGTGCACATGTTTTTCTCTAAATTAGTAGTACAGTACCTTATGGTCTTGTATCCAAATTATGCAGTGCCATATGGGCGGTATCGATGCACGTTGGTGAATGTAAGGTCAACCATCATTTTGTAATACTGTACTAAGGTATACAGCAGTTACTTTATGACTTGTTTTGACTTACTGTACAGTAGCAGTTTTGAATGTGGCCAGGTACTAGACGTTGTTCACTCAAGCAAGCCCTGTGGGACCTGTGGAAGAGTTGTTAGTGCAGTTAGGTCACAGCCTAAAAGTGCCGAGTTGTTGTTCCAGCAATTGAACAAAAACGTTTGGGCAACATTTCCTTTTACCTGATGCTCCTGTTCACCAGTCACTAGGGACCTGGAAGTTAGGCAAGTGTTGTGAGTAGCATTCTGGGGAAGGTCAGTAGTTGACCTGGGGGGATGATCTAGATAAACCTAAGAAGCTTCCTGTCCCTGACTGTGGCAAACCAATCCGTCCAAATGCTGTTGATAATCAAATATTAAACAAAACTGTTATTATTAGTATCTAAAATTAAGGATTATCAATTTAAGCATTTTTTTGTATATTTATCATTTCAAACCCTCACCCCTTACTACAAATTTGAAATAGGTATTTGAGGATTTATGTATGTATTGTACAGTAAAGTATTTTAGGCACCATTTATGGTTTGTTGTTATTTAAATAACCATATATTTTGTAACTTGCAATCTCATCCTGGAATCTAGTGAATGATAAGGAGTGTTAATAACGAGACACATTTTCTGGGACTCTGGCTCCCTGAAGCAGTCTTGCTGAGATTGCTCCATTCTAAATGGTCACATGAGCTGCGGAAGTTCTGTTTAGCCTGCTGGGGACCAATTACTATTTACCCAGCCCCTCACAGAGGCACAGGGAGTGAGTGACAAGTTGCCACCCTACTGGGAAAGCATCCAGAAAGTCAGCAAAGCCTTACAGACAACTGAAAACACAGAAAGCAAAGCCTCAAAAACCACCATAGAACTCCGCAAGCAATAAACACTGAACAAGGGATTCACCAAAACTAACTTGAAACGCATTAGTGCCAGTCACCACCAGGCGGCCCAGCCCCTGCACGCAGCCAACTCCCTTGGTCTGTTTCTGATGTGGTGGAATGTTCTACAGGTAGTAGTCCGGTCTGCCAGTTGTGGGCAAGCCTGTTACCTAGCAGTAAATAGGTACCTGGGTGTTAGTCAGCTGTCACGGGCTGCTTCCTGGGGGTGGAGGCCTGTTCGAGGACCGGGCCGCAGGGACACTGAAAGCCCCGAGATCATCTCAAGATAACCCTCTCTGTTTTAAGCTAAGTGCCAGCCATCCTTAGATTTGGTTTGTCATGTGGTGGCCATTTGTATTTTCTTTAATTTTAGTATTAGATGCACGTTCATGTTTTATGTGAGGCTTGTTGTATGGGCTTGGCTTTTGTTGTGCTTTGGGTTGCATGCACTCATGGCTGCCCTCCCAGGGTGCTGCCAAGAGAAAACCACCATGCAGTATTGACACCTCATTGGTGCCGTTCTGCAAGTTGCCTCGTGCGTTGTCAAGTCAGGTTTGCTCATGCTGTTCCTGGACTATCCTGGTCCCTTGACCAGGTATTGGTCTTTATATCCTGGCCTCAGTTTATGGTTCGCCTTTGGGTCGTGATATCTTTGTCAAGGCTTTGTTTTTGTTGGCCTCTGGCAAAAGGAATGAGGAACTTCAGGCACTTCTTTGGAGGTAGGAGTTCTGTTTTTTGGCCCTGGTGGGTTGAGTGTTTGTTTGCAGCCTTCTTATTTTTTGGTGAAGAATGAGTCGGCTGGCTCAAGCATCAGTTACCAAAGGAGGGGTCCTTTGGTAACCGATTCTTGGTTGGTTAGCTTGGGGGTGCATCATTTGACCTCTGGCGGCTCTTTGCTGCTTCCTGCTGGCTATTGGTTTTATCTCAATGGATGCCTTGTTGGCTGACCCTGTTTGCTCAGTTCCCTGTTCCAAGGTTCACATTCTCATGACTGTGCAGTCATTATATCTAGTCAGCCTGCAGTCTACCCTCAGGCCCACGATGTTCGTAATTATGCAGCTTGGCTGCAGCCAACATGTTCTTAGCTGATATTCAGGCACGGGGGTTTTGGAGTTCTGATGAGGTTCTGGTGGCCCGATATTAATCGATGTTTCTGGTTCCAGCAGGTCATGTGTTGCTTTGGGCCTTGTCTCCCAGCCAGAGTTCTCTTCTTCATGCCTGGCTGCCTCTCCTCCTCCCTCCTGGTGAGTCCTGTTTTTGTTCTCTGTAGTTAGCTGTAAAGCTTTGCTGACTTTTTTATACTTTCCCAGTTGGTTGGCAAATTATCACTCCCTGCACGTCTGTGAGGGGGAGGGCCAGACTCTAGCTCTGGTCCCTGGGGGCCAAACAGAACTCCTCAACTGATGTGACCTTTTAGCATGGAGGCATCTCAGCAAGACAGCTTTAGCGAACTACTGGGGTTCTACCAGTGATATTACATTCAATATTAATTTTTTAGAATAACATATTTTCTATTTATAAATAAACTATAACTTTATGAAAGTTTTATTCATTTGTTAATGTTCAAAATTCCAGTCAGAATACCAATGCTGAATGTAATGAAATGCCTCATTCTGGGTGAACCCCAGTGGTTCCCTGAAATTATCTTGCCGAGATGGGTCCCAGCCGGTCCGTCTAATTACCACAAGCTACACAAGCTTCAGAAAGCTTCCTGGCAATACGTTAGTAATGAATAAATATGATATGTTAAGTTAGGCTGACCTAACCTAACCTAACCTAACCTAACCTAACCTAACCTAACCTAACCTAACCTAACCGAAGCTTGGATCGTCGACTTGATTTGGCGTCACCAGCTTTTTATTTTCGTCTAATTTCTTTATAAAAAGATACTTTTTCAGATTAAAATTATGTTTTTTCGTGTTGTACATTCAGCACCAACATTATAATGAGTAAATATATCAGTATTTATTCATTACTAACGTATTGCCAGGAAGCTTTCTGAAGCTTGTGTAGCTTGTGGTAATTAGACGGACCGGTCCCAACTACTAGGTCGCATCAGCTGTGCAGTTCTCTTGGATTACAAGGGACCAGCACAAGAATCTGGCCTTCCCTCACAGAAGCATAGGGCGTGGGTGACACACTGCCGCCCCACCGAGCAAGTATCCAGAACAGCCAACCACTGTAGACCACTGCTGGGTTCAAGGAGACGGAAGCATCAAAAATGCAGAAATGAGCTCCCTCAACAATGTAAACAAATGATCGAATCTCTTGAAACAGGTGTGTGTGTGTGCTCGTTTGGCCCACCCATCCCAGTAGTTGGGGGAGGAAGGGAGGGGCTTTTCCATTGGCCAGTGTCATCAGTTTGGAGCAGATGCGTAGATGAAAAGACCCCAATTCGATGACCTGGGGGGACTTGGAAGGAACCAGGGCTCACCTAGAAATGCCTCATCTAGAGGCGTTTCAATACATTCAACACTGGGTTTCTAGGGAGTTCCTTGTGGCTCCCTGAAGCTAACTACCCAAGGAGAAAAAAGGAAGGAAAAAGGGCTCACTAGGAAGGTGGAGAAGCAGAAGGCAGTCGGAGCCAACTCGAGACCTCAGGTTGAGAGAGACACCCAAGGCAACACAGGCACATAGAGACCTGGGAACACGTACTGAGCTAACAGAACCCTGTTTCAAATAGTAACTTAACCTCTAAAACCCCACACCCGAATATCAGCCCAGGACATAGGGAAAACCCCCTACAAGAGCGGCGTACTTGCAAACAATGATGGTAGACAGCAAGTTGGCTAAACTTTAACACTACGGACAACCTGAGAGACGTAAGCCTTGGAACAGGGAACAAAGGAAACTGAATTTAGCCACCCAGCATCCATCAAGGCAAAATCAGTGGCATGAAGGTAGTGGTGGAGAGCTACCACTAGGCGCCACACATGATGCATCCCTCGCCAAACTAACCAAGAATTCATAACCAAGGGAACCCTGCCGACTCATTCTTCGTCAGAAAAGGAGACGGCTGCAGGTGCGCATAATTCTCCCCGGGACCAAAAGAACAAACCTCTGGAGCATGAGCCTCCCTGACCCTACAACTGGAGGAAAGTGGCAATAAGAAAAAGAGCCTTAGAAACGGAATCTCGAACCAAAGTGGACGCCATAAACCGAGAAGAAAAATGGGAATGCAGTCCAAGGACAATGCGGACTCAAGTGGCCAGTAAGTAATTATCAAAAGAAGGCACCAAGCCGGGAAGGTTATGTAGCATCAAGTGGCAAGGTGACAACTTCCTTAGGAAAGAGGAGCCAAGAAGGCCAAAGACCAAGCCTAATCTAGAAACTGGACCAAGACAGCCTGTTGACATGGGCACCATCTGCAGTCAAGCCCAGAAGGCAAAAGAATGTATTGTCCGGTAGCCAGGAAGACTCTGGAACTTCATATCGCAGCCAGTAACACCCAAACTCAAGAGAGACAGGGATCATCATAGAGGCAAACTCTGGGTCTCACAGGAGGTACTGGAAGATATCCTCCCGAGTCACCGACGGCGGAGACCCGAGAGGAAGGGAACCCCAAGCTCCCGACGCTCCCGACAGGCTGAGTGGCACATGGAACTTGAATACCTGGGGAGGCTGCAATAAGGTCAAACTCATAAAGGAGGGAGATACGAAAACCCTCCTTAGAAGCAAAAAGGTCCTCGCCAGACAGGACAAAGATCCAATTGGGGTCCAAGGGACACACAAAGCACTCAATCTGACTACTTTTCCCCCATCCCAAATCCTGGAATCCAAACATGAAGGCTCCAGGGCAGAGCCGGCATCCATGTCCACTGCCCAGGATAGAAAAGTGGTGCTCAAGGGAGAGGAAGGGGTAGGCAGGGTGGAAGAGAACTGGAACCTTGACGGGACTAGTCATCTCAACTGCCTCCACGCCTTAAGTGGAAGAAGCTACCCCCCCCCCAATATGGCCGAGCCACATCCTACCCCGACTCTCAAACCCTCAGACATTTCGGGGCTGGAATGTGGAAGGGATGGGAAGGAAAGAACACAAGCTGAGTGAGCCACAACGAAAGGACAAGGAAAAATAAATGCAGACGGAGCCAAGGTGGAGTTCACCAACAACTACAATTCCAATTTCGTTTTGGCCGCCGAAGTCCATCGTAACAACACCACCAAGGCCTCTGGCTATTCCCCCAGTATGGACGCACCTTAACAGCACTGTCTTGACCTACTGCCCCAGAACTGACACACCTTGACATCACTGACATCACCTATAGCTACTGCTCGAGTGGTAGCCCACCTCGACTATACTATCATTGACTTAGTACTGACGAATCTTAACAATGTGTCATATCCTTCCGCCATCTTTACTTTCACAAAGAAAAATAATTGTAAGAGAAATAGATAATATTGTCTTCTAAGCCCACTAACTACATACAAGATTGTGAGGTTTGGTGCGATAATGAAAGTGCAACTTCCTCCATATATTTTGTGGAGAGACAAAGCACAAAAGGTGCAGGTGCAGGTGTAAGAAGAATGCGAGATGCGCGGCGCGTCAACGCGGAAGCTTAAACTCTCGATGGTATGTGGCGACGCCGCCTCCCTTATAATATACCGGAGCTTGGCTCCCTGGAGGCCGGTCCACTCACCAGGGGACCACCTCTGGAGGCCTCCAGTGTCTCATGCATGGAGGCCGCTCCACTCACCAGGGCACCACCTCTGGAGGCCTCCAGTGTCTCATGCATGGAGGCCGCTCCACTCAGCAGGGGACCACCTCTGGAGGCCTCCAGTTTTCCCCCTGGAATACGACCGCCAAATCGTTGAACAACCAAGTACCCATTTACTGCTGCGTGAACAGAGGTTACAGTTAAGGATTGGCGCCCGGTCGATCCTCCCCGGCCAGGATGCGAACCCAGGCCAAAGCGCTGGCAAAGCATCGGACGAGTACTTGACCACTGCGTCATGGAGACGGTATAACCATATATCTGACTTTAACAGCAACTTGTATATAAATAATGTGTATAAATCCTTGAGGATCCAGAAGGTCTTGTCTGAGTACTCATTATTTTCTTCTCCGAGGCTATGGGTCCCTACACTTGCACCAGAGGTGGTACCCCTTTAGGTATAAAAAAAATAATGTCATATAATTTGCTAAAATATCTATGGTAGGTTGTGCAGTATCTAGTTGAGAATCAAGTCATATTAAGTGAATTAAGACTAAGTATACTGTATATGTATAACCTAGAGAAGGGACGCAAATTATGAATATTAATGTCTCAAAAAATAGGACAGCGAAAAGTTTAGACGAGATATTTAGAAGAGAAGTGAAGAGTAGTGGAGAGAGAGCTAGAGGAGAAAGCCGCCCCCTTAAGGTCCCGTTACCCAGGCTGGCGGAGTGGGTTGACGGCCTGCTGGTCCTCCTCTAATATTACCCCACCAACCACCACCACCTTCACACCAACTGTATTCAGGATACAGCCCTCTACCCACCACCTGGTCGCTCGCATGCATTACCAATGAATTATAGAGTCTTGTATTCATAGGGCGGGAGCAGAATATTGACTATTCAAAGTGGCAGTACGGAGGTGAAGCAGCTGACAACATGGTATAGTGTTGGTCCACCTTCTTAAGAACACACAAGATTACAATCACTTGCATGACAAGATAAACATTCCCCTACACTTATTAGAGCATAACTACATGCAAGTAGGCCAAAAGAACCAAAATAAGAGCCTCACGTTGACATAGAAGTGTGACATTTTGGGCGAGAAAGATGTGATATTAATGTGACCTACATACCGAGTGTGGGTTCTGGCCGGAGAGTTCCTCTACCATTTTCTCCTTACGGAATATGATCTGGTTGAAAATAAAAGTTTTGTTGACTCTTCTTGTTGGAAGACGGTATAGGCAGAGGCAACACAGTTGGGCGTGTGAATAAAACACACGTATTTCACGCTAGTGGTTGACTGCTCAGGCAGATATATGTCGCCATGAGGGAGTTTGTGGGTCAGTGTGTCTGGGTTCGTCCTCCATGCTTCCTCGTCTGCCAGTATTTGCTCCTGCTGGGGTTTTCTCCGTTTCATCTCTGGTACTTTTCAGTACTTCTTTCTTTCAGGTAGGCTGCCTATAGTCATGTATATTTGTTTCCTGTTAAGAGTTTTCATATGTTACTTGTGGGTTTGATTATTTTGTACATGTATAATTTTTTGAGATGGATTCCAGTGAAGATCGCAACCCGTTCACGCAAATTTAATAAGTCAATATTGACTTATTAAATATGTGCATAGGTGACATACTTAACATAATAGATACCTTTAAAAGATTCATAGAAAACACCGACCTTACCTAACCTTGTTAGTATCTTAAGATAAGCATCTTATAGCTTCGTAATTACAATTATTACCTAACCTATAATAGGTATAGGTTAAGTAATAATTGTAATTACGAAGCAATAAGATGCTTATCTTAAGATACTAACAAGGTTAGGTAAGGTATGACTAAGCATTCAGTGAGATGGGGATATTACATGAACTTAAAAGACAAAATATAATATTAATTAAAAAAAATATATAGACGATAATAAAGTGGATAATAGCTAGTTCTTGACCTATACTGTGTTTGTACCTAATTTTATTAATAATAATCTAAAAAAGACACATTGGAAGTATGGGTTTGATGAGTAAATATGATGGTATTAGTGCCACTCTCACACGCACTCATCACATTCATACGCGCGTATACGCACGCACTCACATGCCACACCACCACACCACCACCACCACATAGATACACTGTCTATCTGCATAGGTCCAGATAGACACATTGCTTATCTGGACCTAAAAAAAGGCTTTTGACAGTCACACACAAGGGCCTGTTTTGGAAACTGGAACATGCTGGACGGGTGACAGGAAGACTGCTGACGGGTTAACAATTTTCTGACAGATGAGGGCAGTAATCAGAGATAATGTACCTGACTGGAGGAGTGTTACTAGCGGAGTACCACAGGGCTCAGTTCTTGCACCATGTTGTTGTTGTTCAAGATATTATGAATATTAATGTAATATTAAAGATTCAGCTACTGGGAACAAACAGTTCCAAGTAGCACGGGCTATGGTGAGCCCGTAGTGGACTTACCTGGCACAGGAGCGGGGCTGTAACTTGACCAAATGAGTCCATTTGGTCAATTGAAATTGTTCTTGCACCAGTAATGTTCATCGTCTACATAAACCATCCACCAGAAGGAATACAGAACTATATATGCAGGCGAGGAGTCACAATAACGTGGCTAAAGTAGGTTGACCAGACCACACACTAGAAGGTGAAGGGACGGCGACGTTTCGGTCCGTCCTGGACCATTCTCAAGTCGATTATGAATGGTCCAGGACGGGCCGAAACGTCGTCGTCCCTTCACCTTCTAGTGTGTGATCTGGTCAACACAGAACTATATGAACATGTTAGCTGATGACGCTAAGATACTGGGGAAGACAGGAGACGCAGGCGATTGTAATGCGTCAAATTTACCTAAATAAAATGAGTGCTTGGGACACCAGGTGGCGAATGGAATTCAACGCGCGCACACGAGAACAAGAAATATATAAAACGAATAAATCATAATAAGTCAATCCTGGGAATGAGGGAAAAGATGAGAGAGATGTACAGAGGCAGGAAAGATATACCAAAAGGAAGAGGAAAAGAAGTGAGAGGAAGTACAAAAACCATGATTCATCTCTATTTTTTTGTTTTTCATGAATCATCAAGACACGCCAAGAGGCAGAAAGAAAACGGAAATCAATACATTAGAGAAAACCAGGATAAATATAACGGGATGTGTAGCTAGACCAATGGTCAAGTCACACCTGAAAGGTCCTGGGTTTGATCCCCCTCCCCTCACAGGATGCAGACGTTTGGGCACATTTCCTTTTACCTGATACTCCTGTTCACCAAACAGTAAAGAGATACCTGTGAGTTAGGCCAGTGTTGATGGTTGCATTCTGGAGAAGGCCGGTCGTTGGCCCCTGGACGACCATATACGCCAAGCTGGCGTCCTCCCTCCAGAACTGGCACGCCAATACAGTAGTTAATTCATACGTAATCACCAGAAAATGTATGAAATTGGCATTGAATTTTAGACTAGGCTAGGTGCACCAAAGCCATATTAGAAGAAATGTGAGCAAATACAAGAGGTTTGGAGTACCGGGTGTGTGAGAGAGCGCCTTCAGCGTCCGCACAGATGCCAGTTCATATATTGGCCCCGTACACTTATAGACTGGTTGGTACAGTGACGGCCTTGCTCCTGCCAGAGTCCACGTTCAATCCCCGATGGCCTAAATGGTTAGGCGGCGTTACTTTACTCCGCCCTTGTCCTCACACACCGGATTGTTACCTTACCCTACGTCTTGCCTTCCAGAAGACTGCACCTAAACAACTCCCTGAGAGAATATGAGCGGCAGCCTGGAGAGAGAGAGAGAGTGGCAAATACTGAATCAAGAAGAGGGAAGATAGAGGACTAGAGGAACCAGAGGAGTTCAAAACTGCAAGACCTTACCACATATCTCCAGAGATACTGAAAGAAGCTGCACAGCGTCGTATTGTACCTCTTAATTGACTTCTAAAGCATCACTTACAAGGATAGCGTAAGTCAGCAGCTTGACGAAGTCTTAAATATAATAAATATACTGTATAAGAAATGTGAGTGGCAGGAGGCCCTGGACTACAGACCTGCTTCACTAAGAAGCGTAACGCTGCAAGATACTATACAGAATAAGAAGACTAATGGAACATAATGGACATAATTAGGTTTGTAGAGGACCATGAACACATCCTTAATGAAGGGGCACTGTGGCTGACGGTCTTGCACCAGGACACACACACACACACACACACACACACACACACACACACACACACACACACACACACACACACACACACACACACACACACACTGTCTTTCCACACCGCCTTAACAGCTTTCAACATAGTTACAGAGAGGGGCACCGAGCAGTCGTGGGCAACAGGCGACAGCTTCGTCTCGTCCAGATGATGCCAAAGTGAACATAATTGCTTGGGTGGAAGACACTGGAAGAAGAACTAACATGTCAACAATGCTGTTCACAGGATGACGTCCTTCCAGTTAACACAACGTTATCTTGAGATAATTTCGGGGCTTTAGTGTCCCCGCGGCCCGGTCCTCGACCAGGCCTCCAGCGTCACCAAAATGATGTACTCAAGTGGCTGACCCTCACCCAGGACCCACCATAGAAAACGAAGCTGCCCGTCAATTTTGTCAGCCGCTGTGATTTATAGTACATTATATTTTTGTCCGTTGTGGCTTTATACGGCGAGATACGATAGCGTCCTCGATAGGAAGGATAGGAAGATAGGAAGGATAGGAAGGTCCTCGCCTCCGAGGACCTTCCTTCATCACTAGTCCTCAGTGCTCGCAAGCTAGAAAGTTTTCTTTTAACGTAAAGGTAGTAAATTAATTAATAATACAGGTAATTCATTGTGTCGGGGGACAGGCAGCCAGAGGGTATTCATACACGTTAGGCTTATATCGAGCCCTCTTTGAGGTCGAGTTACTGACCCCGCCCAGGAAGCTACCCCACAACAAGCTGACCAACTCCTGGGTGCCTACTTACTGCTAGGAGAACAGGTGCATTAGGTGAAAGAAAATGCGCCCAACCGTTTATGCTTAAAATCAACCTATGCCTCAGGCATAGTATATATATTAGCTTTATCTAGCAGAATATAGAATATTAGCTTTATCTAGCAGAATATAGAATATTAGCTTTATCTAGCAGAATATAGAATATTAGCTTTATCTAGCAGAATATAGCTGTAACATTCTGTAACTCATTTTATATGTATGTACTTTTACCTGAATAAATTAATATTATTATTTGTCCTGTCCCGCTCGGGATTCGAACACAGAATTCTCGATTGCGAGGAGAGTAGAGACCCCCAGGCTCCAGCACCACCCTCGCCAGGGTCACCAGCAGGGGCTCAACAAGCCTCAGTGCTCCACACAACACCATTTTTAACCCACAAGGAAATAAACCCACGAAATAGTCTACCCGCCGAAACCAGTTCAAAATCCAACTGGAAAAAAAACTCTCCGGATGAATGGGGTGACCACCGACAAGCCGCAGGCTTCCTGTTACCACTAAACATGATGGCCCTCGGGTAAATATATGAGTGTGCTCTCTCATTAAGAACGGAATCTAGCTCTCTCCTCGGCTAAATGTCTAGCGCGAGTATTTCGTGAGAGCGGCGAGGCTCTACTTCGTCGAGCCGTCCATCTTGTGTGGGTCTCCCCGGGGGCCTTCCTCGCCTGGCGGGAGGAGCGCATAGTTCTCCTTCCATCACATATGAGGTGTTTCTCTCCCTGGAGCGGGAGGCGCAGGCTCCGGCGCGGCCACCAGTGACCGCTACCCAGCGACGTCACCCTCAGGTATCCGGGTCACCCCCTCCCCACACACACACTTTCTTCCATATCCTATATAGTCGCCTGAAAGTAGTTCCCTGTGTGTTCCTCTGCCTCCTTGTGTAGTCCTCCACCACCTGGTGTAGTCCTCCACCTCCTGGTGTAGTCCTCCACCTCCTGGTGTAGTCCTCCACCTCCTGGTGTAGTCCTCCACCACCTGGTGTAGTCCACCACCTCCTGGTGTAGCCCACCACCACCTGGTGTAGTCCACCACCTCCTGGTGTAGTCCACCACCACCTGGTGTAGTCCACCACCTCCTGGTGTAGTCCACCACGTCCTGGTGTAGTCCACCACCTCCTGGTGTAGTCCTCCACCTCCTGGTGTAGTCCTCCACCTCCTGGTGTAGTCCTCCACCACCTGGTGTAGTCCACCACCTCCTGGTGTAGTCCACCACCTCCTGGTGTAGTCCTCCACCTCCTGGTGTAGTCCTCCACCACCTGGTGTAGTCCACCACCTCCTGGTGTAGTCCACCACCTCCTTGTGTAGTCCTCCACCACCTGGTGTAGTCCACCACCACCACCTGGTGTAGTCCACCACCTCCTGGTGTAGTCCACCACCACCTGGTGTAGTCCACCACCTCCTGGTGTAGTCCTCCACCTCCTGGTGTAGTCCTCCACCTCCTGGTGTAGTCCACCACCACCTGGTGTAGTCCACCACCTCCTGGTGTAGTCCTCCACCTCCTGGTGTAGTCCTCCACCTCCTGGTGTAGTCCACCACCACCTGGTGTAGTCAACCACCTCCTGGTGTAGTCCTCCACCTCCTGGTGTAGTCCACCACCTCCTGGTGTAGTCCTCCACCTCCTGGTGTAGTCCTCCACCTCCTGGTGTAGTCCACCACCACCTGGTGTAGTCCACCACCTCCTGGTGTAGTCCTCCACCTCCTGGTGTAGTCCTCCACCTCCTGGTGTAGTCCACCACCACCTGGTGTAGTCAACCACCTCCTGGTGTAGTCCTCCACCTCCTGGTGTAGTCCTCCACCTCCTGGTGTAGTCCTCCACCTCCTGGTGTAGTCAACCACCTCCTGGTGTAGTCAACCACCTCCTGGTGTAGTCCTCCACCTCCTGGTGTAGTCCTCCACCTCCTGGTGTAGTCCTCCACCTCCTGGTGTAGTCAACCACCTCCTGGTGTAGTCAACCACCTCCTGGTGTAGTCCTCCACCTCCTGGTGTAGTCCTCCACCTCCTGGTGTAGTCCTCCACCTCCTGGTGTAGTCCTCCACCTCCTGGTGTAGTCCACCACCACCTGGTGTAGTCCACCACCACCTGGTGTAGTCCACCACCACCTGGTGTAGTCCACCACCACCTGGTGTAGTCCACCACCTCCTGGTGTAGTCCACCACCTCCTGGTGTAGTCCACCACCACCTGGTGTAGTCCACCACCCCCTGGTGTAGTCCACCACCACCTGGTGTAGTCCACCACCACCTGGTGTAGTCCACCACCACCTGGTGTAGTCCACCACCTCCTGGTGTAGTCCACCACCACTTGGTGTAGTCCACCACCACCTGGTGTAGTCCACCACCACCTGGTGTAGTCCACCACCACCTGGTGTAGTTCACCACCACCTGGTGTAGTCCACCACCACCTGGTGTAGTCCACCACCACCTGGTGTAGTCCACCACCACCTGGTGTAGTCCACCACCACCTGGTGTAGTCCACCACCACCTGGTGTAGTCCACCACCTCCTGGTGTAGTCCACCACCTCCTGGTGTAGTCCACCACCACCTGGTGTAGTCCACCACCACCTGGTGTAGTCCACCACCACCTGGTGTAGTCCACCACCACCTGGTGTAGTCCACCACCACCTGGTGTAGTCCACCACCACCTGGTGTAGTCCACCACCACCTGGTGTAGTCCACCACCACCTGGTGTAGTCCACCACCACCTGGTGTAGTCCACCACCACCTGGTGTAGTCCACCACCACCTGGTGTAGTCCACCACCACCTGGTGTAGTCCACCACCACCTGGTGTAGTCCACCACCACCTGGTGTAGTCCACCACCTCCTGGTGTAGTCCACCACCACCTGGTGTAGTCCACCACCACCTGGTGTAGTCCACCACCACCTGGTGTAGTCCACCACCACCTGGTGTAGTCCACCACCACCTGGTGTAGTCCACCACCACCTGGTGTAGTCCACCACCTCCTGGTGTAGTCCACCACCACCTGGTGTAGTCCACCACCACCTGGTGTAGTCCACCACCACCTGGTGTAGTCCACCACCACCTGGTGTTGTCCACCACCACCTGGTGTAGTCCACCACCACCTGGTGTAGTCCACCACCACCTGGTGTAGTCCACCACCACCTGGTGTAGTCCACCACCACCTGGTGTAGTCCACCACCACCACAGGAAGGAATAAATGACTTAGACGTAAGATACCAAGCTGACCATCCCAGCGCTGACGGGTCAACGGTCGTTGTGTTCTCAGGTGGTGCTGCAACTCTCCCTGGCTGAGTGGGCTGCGCTCACGAGTGGCTTCCCATTGTGGGGAACATGTGGCTTACTAGGCTCTCCATCCCCCCCTGCCATAGCATCGAACCTGCGTCCATCCGGTTGCGAGTCGACTTCGTTAACCATTGTTTTTGGCGGCAGGTGTGTTTGTGTGGAAGCTCATTTGACTTGAATGGCTTGATGTGTGTTTATGTCTGGTTGGGATGAGAGTTGACGGAGTCACCTTCTCCAGGGTTAACACATTGTGGCGGAGTGTTGTGGTTGATGCTTTGAGCAATAGTAACATTTATAATAATACTAATACTGATAAATCATTTAGTCATGAGGAGGAGGATTCGAACCTGTACTCTGGACTCCCAAGCATAGATTCCAAGCATTTGTTCTCGTTGATGCGTCGCATTAATGTGATATCTTTGTGCAGCAGGAATAAAATAATAATAATTACTAATACTAATACTAATAATACTGGTAATACTAATAATGATGATCACGTCACTCACCAGCACTCCAACCTCACGGGTTCGATTCCCAGACGTTATAATGTGTGACCTACTACCTCAGCTTACCTAGTAGTACATATGTACCCGGAAGTTAGTGGGACGCGGGCTGATACCTCAGGAGGGCCAGATGGTCCACCTTGACGGACCTCCATACAAGCCTAAAGTATTAACCTGATTTTATCTGAGGGGCCACTAACACACTAGTGGCCTCGACGAAGACAGGAAGCCGGCGGCTTGTTAAACGTCCCCCCTATTTGTCCTGATGAATTTTTCAAGTTGGATTTTACAACAATATTATGGCATTTACGACATTTGCGGGTAGGTGGTTCCATAAGTTTATAACCCTATGGGTGAAGAAAGCATCTCTATCCTACATTGTGACTTGTTGAGCTTGAATTGAGCAGTCAAGCCTGGCCTCGGGCCGGGCTTAGGGAGTAGAAGAACTCCCAGAACTCCATCAACCAGGTATCACTCCGTTGCTCCTTGTTTGTGTTACGTCTAATCTTTTAAAGAAGATGATGTCTAGATTAACATCCTCCAATGTGTTCAGTATTTAAAAGTTTGTATGAGATGAGCCTTGTCATGTCTGGTTTGTTGTGTTGTGTAAGCCCCGTGGCCCTCAACCGTTCTTGGTATGAGAGTCGAGTTAGTTTCAAGATTCAAAATGTTTATTCAGGTAAAAGTACATGCACAGAAGATGAGTTACAAACATAATGTTGGATTTATAGATAGAGTTAGTATATACAATACCTAAAGCCACTAATACGCATAGCGTTAGGGCGCTCCTGGAATGGGCAGTTCTGCAATGATATTGTTGCCCAGTATTGCACTTTCTCCAGAGCTGCTGTAGTTCCTGCTGCCGCTGAGGTCGCTGTGCTTGCAGACACGAGTCACCTGGAGGCGCTCCACACATTTATACAACTGAATAACTGCCTCTCAGATCAAATTAATTAGTATTAATTACATTATTACCTCTATTTTTGTCCACTAGTCGCTACCACTACCACCATCATCACCATCATCACCACCATCATCACCATCATCACCATCATCATCACCACCATCACCACCATCATCACCATCATCACCATCATCACCACCATCATCACCATCATCACCACCATCATCACCATCATCATCACCATCATCACCATCACCATCATCACCATCATCACCACCATCATCACCATCATCACCATCATCATCACCATCATCATCACCACCATCATCACCATCATCACCACCATCATCACCATCATCACCATCATCACCACCATCATCACCACCATCATCACCATCACCATCATCACCATCATCACCACCATCATCACCATCACCATCATCACCATCATCACCATCACCATCACCATCATCACCATCATCATCATCACCATCATCATCACCACCATCATCACCATCATCACCACCATCATCACCACCATCATCACCATCACCACCATCACCATCATCATCATCACCACCGCCACTACCACCACCATCATCACCACCATCATCACCATCATCACCATCATCACCACCACCACAACCACAGTCACTACCACCACTATTACCTGTATTTATATCCACTCTCCACCACCACCACCACGATTCCACCACCACCATCAACCATCACCAAAACCAACCCCCACCACTACCACCAACACCACACCACCACCACCAGTCACTACCACCACCCCCTATATTAATTGTATTCATCTCCACTCTCCTCCACCACAATTACCAGAGCCAAGCACCATCACGAATCGTCGACATCGTTCCAGCTCCTCAACACACCCCAAAAGACCACAGACTATCCACTGGGATAGTCCCAGAATGAGAAGATTGCCCCATCACTGCTTGAACATATACTAAGAACAAAGCTCGGCTCCTATCAGCACCCCATGCTGGGGATTTTTCATTTGCTGCACCCAACGCAGCCCTGGGACTGGCATTGATCACCCGGCCCTGCGTATTAGAGTAGTCCTCCGCCTTGCTGCCACCATCCTCACTGAACACAGGTGATAGACCATCTGTGGAAGAGCGATGATAGACTAATGTGGTCAAGACGGTCTGATACGCCATTAATCTCCGGGGTAAGACTGTGCGACATGAGAGGTCAGTGCCCGAAACGCTTTGCGTAATAGTGGCTTTAGGCATTGTATGTACTAGTTCTGTCTATAAATCCATCAACTTTGTATCTTACCTTGTATGTATGTACCTTACCTGAATAAAAATTTATTTATTTATTATTTAGTGGCATCATCAAGAGGAGACTCGCCACACCGCGCTACGCGACACGAAGAGAACCACACCTATACGGATACAATGACACAGCTACGGGCTCACCATAGCCTGTGCTGCTTGGAACTTTTTGTTCCAGGCAGGGAATCTTAAACAACAACAACAACAACCCCAGAAGCATGCAGAAGGCGTCACTGTGCTCCCCCTGGAAGGATGGGAAGGTAGTGGTGTGGGACTACACAGCCACACTGGCCAGTACCTACCATCAACACTGTAATCAAAGGGGGTGATGCTATGTCAATTACGCTGTTCTACCTCTTCGCCATTACTTCATTACACACACAAATCACAATAGCGTGATGCATCAAATGAACAAATCCACAAGGGCCGTGACGAAGGTTCGAACCTACGTCCTTGTGGATTTGTTCAATTGATGCATCACGCTATTGTGTTGTTGTTTTAGATTTAGCTACTCAGAACGAAGTGTCTATGTAGCATGGGCTATGGTGAACCCGTAAAAATCGTTATTGTGATTTCTGTGTGTAATGAAGTAAGGGGAAAGAGATAGAACAGCCTATTGACACAGCTCGGGTGCAGGGGGGAGTTGCATAAAACCCTGGTTGGTATAAAGAGAGTGATGCTGCTTCTTTCAAGACAACGCCATCGAGGACCGGGCCGCGGGGACACTAAAAAGCCCCGAAATCATCTCAAGATAACCTCAAGAAATATAGACGTGTGGCACATTGCTACAGCTTGGTCCTGACTGGCCTGGTAACCCTCTGCTCGTGGGGGTAACTGCCTGCATTTGAAATTTCAGAAGGAATTGAGCGACAAACTAATCCTCGTCATAGAGCGGCAAGTGAAGTTCGAGCGTCTGAGTGTGGCGGTTGAGAGAGGGAACACCTACAGCATCTCCGGCACGAGGCCAGCCCCGGAGGTGGTGGTGGAGGTGCTTGACCCGCAATACTTCTCAAATTGGTTTATGACATTAATAAATTTTGTTGCTGTGTTTTTCATTTCACTTGCACAAGTTATGTCATGTATAAGTTAATGCCACACAATTTGTAATGCCATCAGGTACAATAAAGTTCTCAATCAAATAGAGGGGCGTAGGGGAAACTACACAAGATATTAGAGGCAAATGTTATCTGAATGCTCCCTATTTGCTTCTCGGAGGCTATGGGTCCCCACAACCGCACTATATATATATGTATATATATATATATATATATATATATATATATATATATATATATATATATATGGAAGGGAGTACCACCTCTAGCTGGAAGAAGGGGGACCCATAGCCTCGGAGGAAACCACGCATAACGCATTAGAGGGAATGTTTAGATCCCCTCCAATACAGTTTCTGACTCTATTGTGATCCCCTCCAATACAGTATATATATATATATATATATATATATATATATATATATATATATATATATATATATATATATATATATATATATATATATATATATATATATATATAATCTCGTTGAAAACGACAAAGTTTTAGATTTATGATTGTAGCAGGAATCTTCTTGATATTCCTTATGTTTTTCTTTACTGAGGCAGGAAGTTGAAAAATTAACTCTTCAAAGTTCATTGCTATAAAAATGAAAAATGTCATTAAAATGCAAATAAAAAAGTCAATAAAAAGTAAAAATGAACTTTGGAGAGTTACTTTTTCAACTTCCTGCTTCAATGAAGAAAAACATACTATATCGACATAGAAAACAGGAATATTGAGAAGATTCGTGCCAGAACCATAAATCTAAACCTTTCTGTCGTTTTCAACGCTATACTCACACACATATATATGTGAACAAGCCTGAATGGTCCCCAGGCATATATGCAACTGAAAACTCGACACCCCAGAAGAGACTCGAACCCATACTGCCAGGAGCACTCTGTAACTGGTGTACAGGAGACCTTGTATGAACCAATTTTTTAAATTTGAGTTAAAACTAACGTAGATATATGACCGAACCTAACCTAACCGTACCTAACCTAACTTAACAAACTAACTTAACCTAACCAAAACTAACGAAACTAAATCAATAATTTATGTTCTTAATATAATAATAATATTTAAAATAAACCAATAGGAAACAATTTATTGAAAATAAAGAAAATCACTCGGCCTATTAGGCAAATCAGGCCTTGCATATTAGGCCGAGAAGTGCGTTCTGGCTACTAGGTACGACATATATATATATATATATATATATATATATATATATATATATATATATATATATATATATATATATATATATATATTATTAAATATGACCGAAAAAGTAAGATTAATAATTCTAACACGAATTTTCTCAATCTTTCGTACATTACGCTTCACTGTTGGAGGTAAATCAAAAATCACTTCTCCAAATCAAATCAAATCACTCAATCAAAAATCAAAAATCACTTTCCGTGCATATATATATATATATATATATATATATATATATATATATATATATATATATATATATATATATATATATATATATATATATATATATGCACGGAAAAACCACATTTAAAAAAATAGAGAATGTTGAACACGTTTTTGGCTCATTTCAGCTTCATTAGAGCAAGAGAGAGAGAGAGAAAGTAGTATAGAAAGAGACAGCACACACACACACACACACACACACACACACACACACACACACACACACACACACACACACACACACACACACACACACACACACACATACACACACACACAGTGTGTGTGTGTGTGTATATGTTGCATATGTAAGACATACACATATGTAATATATAATTATGTACATACACATATGTAACATGTGGAAGATATACACGTGTGTGTCATATGTCTTATATATGTAAGTTCAATCCTGGAGTATGTGGCCCCAGCATGGAGCCCGTACCTTGTCAAGCACAAGACGAAGCTTGAAAAAGTTCAGAGATATGCCACTAGGCTAGTCCCAGAACTAAGAGGCATGAGTTACGAGGAAAGGCTGCGAGAAATGCACCTTAGGACACTAGAAGACAGAAGAGTGAGGGGAGACATGATCACTACCTACAAAATTCTCAGGAATTGACAGGGTAAATAAAGATAAACTGTTTAACACTGGTGGGACACGAACAAGGGGACACAGGTGGAAACTGAGTACCCACATGAGCCACAGGGACGTTAGAAAGAACTTTTTCAGTGTCAGAGTAGTTAACAGGTGGAATGCATTAGGCAGTGATGTGGTGGAGGCTGACTCCATACACAGTTTCAAGTGTAGATATGATAGAGCCCAGTAGGCTCAGGAACCTGTACACCAGTTGATTGACGGTTGAGAGGCGGGACCAAAGAGCCAGAGCTCAACCCCCGCAAGCACAATTAGGTGAGTACACGGACACGCAAGGTCCGGGTCCACAGCCCACTGGTAAAGCCTGTACAGTGGGGTTCACATCATAAGGTGTCCCTGGGTTTCACCTGACTCTCACCCCATCTAGGTGGCCTTGAAGAGTTAGTAATGAAGCCTTTTGAAGGCTTCTGGAGCCCTCGGCCTCCTCTCCCACGCTTCCTCTCACAGCAGTTTCCATTTGCACTTTCAAGTTTACGCTGATGATCAGATCAACGAACTCAACAAACTTGGCCGGTGGAATGTTTACTTATCTTTGGGAGAAAGCTGTGGCGTGGTGTGGCTTGTCTCCTCTGGGTGGTGTGGCTGGCCATCTTCTCCAGCCAGCAACATGATACAGCAGCTCCTGGTGACACCCGAACCCATTAACATCTATGCCATTCTGTTTCCCTCTTTTGTTGCTATGACAGGATCACTTGCTGAGCCTGTCATTCAGTTCGGCTGCTTTGTTGGTGATTCCATCAGCATTTGTATGAAGATTTAAAGTCTATATTCAGAGAGAGCAAAGGAGTCTATGAGGAAAGTGAGAGGTAGTGAGAACAGGAAAGAAAAAGGAGGAGGAGGCACACAAGGAGGGGAAGAGGAGGGTAAATAATAAAGGGAGGGAGGAGAGAAGACGGTATGTGAGAGTTAGAGGAGCAATGGGAGCAAAAAAAGGAGTAGGAGGGGCAAGTGGACTAGTAGGGTGTAGAGAGAGGGAGGGATAGAAGCGGAGAGGAAGGGATAGAGGGTAAACATGGGAGGGGACGAGGACAAAGGATAGACTAGTATAACACAAGAGAAAGCGGGAAAGGCGGAAGACGAGAGGATTTGTGTGGAAGGCGGAGGAGTTAATACTGAGACTAGGAGCCACACCTTACTGTTGTGTGCCACACCTTACTGTTGTGTGCCACACCTTACTGTTGTGTGCCACACCTTACTGTTGTGTGCCACACCTTACTGTTGTGTGCCACACCTTACTGTTGTGTGCCACACCTTACTGTTGTGTGCCACACCATACTGTTGTTGGCCACACCTTACTGTTGTGTCACACCTTACTGTTGTGTGCCACACCTTACTGTTGTGTGCCACACCTTACTGTTGTTGGCCACACCTTACTGTTGTGAGTCACACCTTACTGTTGTTGGCCACACCTTACTGTTGTGTGCCACACCTTACCTGTTGTTGGCCACACCTTACTGTTGTGTGCCACACCTTACTGTTGTGAGTCACACCTTACTGTTGTTGGCCACACCTTACTGTTGTTGGCCACACCTTACTGTTGTGTGCCACACCTTACTGTTGTGTGCCACACCTTACTGTTGTTGGCCACACCTTACTGTTGTGAGTCACACCTTACTGTTGTTGGCCACACCTTACTGTTGTGTGCCACACCTTACTGTTGTTGGCCACACCTTACTGTTGTTGGCCACACCTTACTGTTGTTGGCCACACCTTACTGTTGTTGGCCACACCTTACTGTTGTGTGCCACACCTTACTGTTGTTGGCCACACCTTACTGTTGTGTGCCACACCTTACTGTTGTGTGCCACACCTTACTGTTGTTGGCCACACCTTACTGTTGTGTGCCACACCTTACTGTTGTGTGCCACACCTTACTGTTGTGGGCCACACCTTACTGTTGTTGGCCACACCTTACTGTTGTGTGCCACACCTTACTGTTGTTGGCCACACCTTACTGTTGTTGGCCACACCTTACTGTTGTTGGCCACACCTTACTGTTGTGTGCCACACCTTACTGTTGTTGGCCACACCTTACTGTTGTGTGCCACACCTTACTGTTGTTGGCCACACCTTACTGTTGTTGGCCACACCTTACTGTTGTGTGCCACACCTTACTGTTGTTGGCCACACCTTACTGTTGTGTGCCACACCTTACTGTTCTGTGCCACACCTTACTGTTGTTGGCCACACCTTACTGTTGTGTGCCACACCTTACTGTTGTGTGCCACACCTTACTGTTGTGTGCCACACCTTACTGTTGTGTGCCACACCTTACTGTTGTGTGCCACACCTTACTGTTGTGTGCCACACCTTACTGTTGTGTGCCACACCTTACTGTTGTGTGCCACACCTTACTGTTGTTGGCCACACCTTACTGTTGTGGGCCACACCACGCTACTGTGGGCCACACCACGCTACTGTGGGTCACACCACGCTACTGTGGGCCACACCACACTACTGTGAGCCACACCACGCTGCTATGGGCCACACCACGCTACTATGGGCCACACCTCGCTACTGTGGGGGGGGGGGTGGTGTGGCCCCACAGTAACCCTCCCCTGGCCATATACCGTGGTGGAGCTCCCTGGGAGAGAGAGAGAGAGAGGGGGGCCAGGACCCCGTCCTCCAAGCCACCATACCTCGAGGAATTTGTGTCGATTGGCAGGTGGAGAGGCAAGACGCCTCGAGGTATAACTCAAGAGAAAGTCTTCAGGAAACCTTTCGTCTTCACAAACCTGAAATTTCGTTATCGTCGTGTTTATCGCTAGTATCAATAGACCAATATTGCATCTATTTACTATTAATAGCTTATATAATAGCTGATGAATTCCTTGGATTTATTAAAAAATGTTTAGAATATCATTGAGGTGTAAGGGAAGGTTGGCGGCCCTGCAGACTTGGCGGGAGTGGGGGGGACCGGGAAGGTTGGCGGCCCTGCAGACTTGGCGGGAATCGAGCCCTGTGACCCAAATGTTTGCGACTTTCTGTTGGCCCGACGTCCAAGATTCCGAACCGGAAATCCTCCAGTAAAAACACCTTCCTAGAAAGCCACCTGTATTGGAGGAGAGGTTGGGGGGGAGGGGAGATGAGAGAGAGAGAGAGAGAGAGAGAGAGAGAGAGAGAGAGAGAGAGAGAGAGAGAGAGAGAGAGAGAGACAGACAGACAGACAGACAGAGAGAGAGAGAGAGAGATAAAGTTACATGAATCTACATATAGCCACACAGCCACAAACAGCCACATAGAGCCACACAGAGCCACAAAAAGCCACACAGATCCACAGAGAGCCACACAGATCCACAGAGAGCCACACAGATCCACAGAGAGCCACACAGAGCCACGGGGTGTACCACGGAGCCACGGTACCACCACGGGGACGACGCTTGGAGATTCACTCACCTATTGTGTTAGCAGGACGGTAAGATACTTGGAACCCCTGTGGGTAAGGTTGCATTATAGCAATGACTAGGTCAGGAAGGGCGTCTAGGTCCAGCAGTATTATGATTGAGGAAGAAGATAGGTTTGTGGAGAAGATGATTGGGAAATTTGTAGAGAAGAGGGATGTTTGGATAGGTGATCTAATCCAGGGGATTAAAAGTGAAGTCTTTAATAAGATACAGGGCGAGGTTCAAAGACTCAAACAAGAGTTTATGGATTATATTCAAGAGGAAATCAGGAAGAGCAGGGTAGAATGGCAAGGAGAAATATCTAGGCTTACTAATGAATTTGGCAGGAATAAGGGAAGCTTGGCAGGGGAAGGGGAAGTAGTAGTAGTAGGTGGAGTAGCGGGTGTAGGAGGGGTGGGGGTCAGCCAGGGAGAGGGCCACCAGCATGACCCTGAACTGAGAAAGAGGACAATCATAATCCATGGATTACTTGAAGCCAGGGCACCATCGAGGCAGGAAAGGATGGAGATTGAGGATTTGGAACTACAGGGGATCTTGAGAGACATGAGAGCCCAGATGGCAGGGAATGAGGTGCAAGTCCACCGACGCATTGGACCATACAACTGTAACAGGAAACGACCTGTCCTGGTACAGTTCACTAACGAAGAGGCAGTGGATTACATACTGCATCACAAACACCTACTCAGAGGTAGCGAAAATTACTACAACGTATTTATTGACAAATTCATGACGAAGGAGGAACAGATTGCCCACAGAGCAAGCAAACAACAATACGACTCTTCCCATTTGAGCGCAGCTACACACCCCAGTGCTAATCCACCCCATGCTAACCAGCTCACACGTGCTTCTCAGGTCACCCCTTTCCCAAATCAGCCGCCCCTGCTTATCTCCCCAGCACATCCCTTGACCCCTCTGACCCCACTGGAGTCAAATTCATCCCACATTCCAAGGACCCCCTCATCACCTCAACCCCCAAAACCCGTCCAGCCCTCGTCCCCTCAACCCCCAAAACCCACCCAGCTCTCATCTCCTCAACCCCCAAATCCCATCCAGACCTCATCCCCTCAACCCCAAGAACCCACCCAGACCTCATCCCCTCAACACCCAAAGCCTACCCTGCCCTCACCCCTCCTCATCCCCTCTCCTTCCATGTGACCCCCCACCCTTGCGAGGGAGGTGGGAGGTCCCCCCCACCCCCTCTATCCATCCCCCTCCCAACCTCTCAACCTCTATCTGTCTCCCAACCTTACGCCATCTCCCAACCCCTCTATGCCCTCCCTAATCTTCAGACCCAGTATGCCCTTCCTACTCCAGACCTACCTACCCAGGCCCTACCCCAGACCCTCCTACCTACCTTCCTAGAAGCCCAGCCCCCAGTAGCCCCCCAAGCACCCCTCCTGAACTCTTTCACCCCCCATACACCCCCCGGACCCCCCCAGACACCCCCTGGATCCCCCCGGACATCCCCCGGACCCTCCCCGCCCCCAGTCATCCCCCAGACACCCCCCAGATCCCCCAGATCCCCTCTGCCCCCAGTCACCCCCCAGACATCCCCCAGATCCCCCCAGACCCCCAGAGAAAGGGAGAACTCTGGTACAAGAGTTTCCATGAAGAATCTCAAGGTTTGGTACACCAATGCTGATGGGGTATCTAATAAAGCAGAAGAGATAAAAGAAAGAGTGAGTGAAGCAGATCCTGACATAGTTGCAATTGTGGAAACTAAAATTAATGACATGATCTCAGATGCTATCTTTCCTGAAGGGTACCAGGTGATACGAAAAGAGAGGACACAGAGACAGGGAGGGGGAGTAGCACTCCTAATAAAGCGGAAATGGAAGTTTGAAGACCTGGGAAATCGAGTTACCAATGAGTGCACAAGCTTCATACATGGAACTCTGACAGTAGATGGGAGGAAGATTGTGATCATGGTAATCTACAATCCCCCACCAAACAGTAGAAGACCCAGGCAGGAGTATGATGACAACAACAAAGCATGTATTGATGAACTGCAGAAGGCAGCAACACTAGCCCACAGAATGAGAGCGAAGCTGCTGATCATGGGGGACCTAAATCATGGAGAGATAAATTGGGAATCAAGGAATCCCCATGGAGGGGATGAAACGTGGGGAGCAAAATTAGTAGATGTTATAGACAGGAATTTCCTGACACAACATGTGAAGGAAGACACAAGGGAAAGAGGAGGAGATGCACCGAGCCTATTAGACCTGATTTTCACCCAGAACGTAGAAGATATCGAGAATTTAGAGCATGAAATACCTCTAGGGGCCAGTGACCATTGTGTCCTAGTCTTTGACTACATGATGGAATTCAAAATTATGACCATGGGACAAGAGATCTGGGAAAGGAGAGCTGACTACAGGAAAGGGGACTATATGAGGATAAGGGACTATCTGGGTGAAGTGCAGTGGGAGGAAGAAATTAGAGGAAAAACAGTCCAAGATATGATGGACCTAGTCATACAGAAATGCCAGGAGGCCGAAGAGAGATTTATACCAACGGTAAAGGGAAAAAATAAGAAGGAATATAATAACCCATGGTTTAATAGACAGTGTCAGGAAGCAAAAATGGCCAGCAGGCGGGAGTGGAGGAAGTACAGAAGACAAAGAACAGAGGACAACAGAAGCAGATACAACAGAGCTAGGAACGATTACATTAACATAAGACGAACATCGGAAAGGGACTATGAGAACGATATTGCAATCAAAGCGAAAAAACAACCTAAGTTACTACACAGTCATATAAGAAGAAAAATGTCGGTGAACGACCAAGTGACAAGACTAAGGAAGACAGAGGGGGCATATACTGAAAGTGACAAGGAAATCTGCGAGGCACTGAATGCCAGTTTCCATGGAGTGTTCACTACCGAGCCTGAGCAGCTCCCATTGTTGGAAGGGGTTACCCTAGATGAAAGACTATCAGATATAGAGGTGACAGCAGAGGAGGTAATGAAACAGTTGACAACTCTAGATGCAACTAAAGCAGTTGGACCAGACAAAGTATCACCGTGGATACTAAAAGAAGCAGCACAGGCCCTCAGCGTGCCTCTGGCAATGATCTTTAATGAGTCACTTATGTCAGGAGAATTGCCCAGTTGCTGGAAGAAGGCAAATGTCGTGCCGATCTTCAAGAAAGGAGATAGGGAGGAGGCACTTAACTACAGACCTGTATCACTGACAAGCATCCCCTGTAAAATACTGGAAAGAATAATTAGGCTACGACTGGTTGCACACCTGGAGAACATTAGGTTTGTGAACAAACATCAACATGGGTTCTGGACAGGGAAATCGTGCCTAACAAACCTTCTGGAATTCTATGATAAAATAACGAGGATAAGACAGGACAGAGATGGTTGGGCAGACTGCATATTTCTGGACTGCCAAAAAGCCTTTGATACAGTACCGCACATGAGACTGCTGTTCAAGCTCGAGAGGCAGGCGGGGGTGGGGGGAAAGGTCCTAGAATGGATAAGGAACTACCTAACAGGAAGGAGCCAAAGAGTTACGGTAAGGGGCGAGAAGTCGGACTGGCGAACAGTAACAAGTGGAGTACCACAAGGATCGGTGCTGGGACCAATTCTATTTCTTGTGTATGTTAACGACATGTTTACAGGCGTAGAGTCCTACATGTCGATGTTTGCGGATGATGCAAAGTTGATGAGAAGAGTTGTGACAGATGAGGATTGCAGGATCCTCCAAGAGGACCTGAACAGATTGCAGAGATGGTCAGAGAAATGGCTACTAGAATTCAACACGAGCAAATGTAAAGTTATGGAAATGGGACTAGGAGATAGGAGACCAAAGGGACAGTACACAATGAAGGGGAACAGCCTACCTGTAACGACGCGTGAAAGAGACCTGGGGGTGGACGTAACACCTAATCTATCTCCTGAGGCACATATTAATAGGATAACGACAGCAGCGTACTCTACACTGGCAAAAGTTAGAACATCATTCAGAAACCTAAGTAAGGAGGCATTTAGGGCGCTTTACACTGCCTACGTAAGGCCAGTCTTAGAGTATGCCGCCTCATCATGGAGTCCCCATCTGAAGAAGCATATAATGAAACTGGAAAAGGTTCAGAGGTTTGCAACGAGACTCGTCCCAGAGCTACGAGGGATGGGGTATGAAGAGCGCCTGAGGGAACTGTGCCTTACGACACTAGAAAGAAGAAGGGAGAGGGGGGACATGATAGGAACGTATAAGATACTCAGAGGAATTGACAGAGTGGACATAGACGAAATGTTCACACGGAATAGTAACAGAACGAGAGGACATGGATGGAAGCTTGAAACTCAGATGAGTCACAGAGATGTAAGGAAGTTTTCTTTTAGCGTGAGAGTAGTGGGGAAATGGAATGCACTTCAGGAACAGGTTGTGGAAGCAAATACTATTCATAATTTTAAAACCAGGTATGATAGGGAAATGGGACAGGAGTCATTGCTGTAAACAACCGATGCTCGAAAGGCGGGATCCAAGAGTCAATGCTCGATCCTGCAAGCACATATAGGTGAGTACATATAGGTGAGTACAGATCCACAGAGAGCCACACAGATCCACAGAGAGCCACATAGAGCCACGTACAGCTTTAATCACACGAAACCAGATCAAAACAAGCCTTGCGCTACCTAATATAACTGGGAGTAAAAATAATTATAAAAAATACTCCATAATTATCTTTGGATTTGTGATATAATTTTCATAAATATTTATTGTACACTTCCGATATACTTTAAAATATACAGAAAATGAATGAGTGGTTTTTTTGATTAATTTAAGCAAGAGAAAGCAGTTGCCGCCGCCGCCGCCAGGGGGTACGGAGTAAAAAATCATCGCTGTTGGCGGATGTGAGATATATATATATATGTGTTCCTCCAGGCTATTGTGAATGTTTCTGTCTGTCTCGCTCTCTCTTTCTTCTCTCAATCTCTTAATATCTCCTTTCTTTCTTCTCTCTCTCTCTCTCTCTCTCTCTCTCTCTCTCTCTCTCTCTCTCTCTCTCTCTCTCTCTCTCTCTCTCTCTCTCTCTCTCACGATGTCAAAATTATGAGAAAGATTAAGACAGAGGAGGACAGCTTGAGGCTTCAAGAAGACCTGGACAAGCTGCAGGAATGGTCGAACAAATGGCTGTTAGAGTTTAACCCAAGCTAATGTAATGTAATGAAGATAGGGGTAGGAAGCAGGAGACCAGATACAAGGTATCATTTGGGAGATGAAATACTTCAAGAGTCAGAGAGAGAAAAAGACCTGGGGGTTGATATCACGCCAGACCTGTCCCCTGAAGCTCATATCAAGAGGATAACATCAGCAGCATATGCCAGGCTGGCTAACATAAGAACGGCCTTTAGAAACTTGTGTAAGGCATCTTTCAGAACTTTGTATACCACATATGTCAGACCAATCCTGGAGTATGCGGCCCCAGCATGGAGTCTATATCTTGTCTAGCATAAGACTAAACTGGAAAAGGTTCAAAGGTTTGCTACCAGACTAGTACCCGAACTGAGAGGTATGAGCTACGAGGAGAGACTACGGGAATTAAACCTCACGTCACTGGGAGACGGGAGAGTTAGAGAGGACATGATCACCACATACAAGATTCTCACAGGAATTGATAGGGTAGATAAAGACAGACTATTTACCACAAGGGGCACACGCACTAGGGGACACAAGTGGAAATTTATTGCCCAAATGAGCCATAGGGACGTTAGAAAGAATTTTTCATTGTCAGAGTAGTTGACAAATGGAATGCATTAGGCAGTGATGTGGTGGAGGCTGACTCCATACACAGTTTCAAGTGTAGATATGATAGAGCCCAATAGGCTCAGGAATCTGAGCCTACTGGGCTCAGATTCTAAGTAACACACACACACACACACACACACACACTATATATATATATATATATATATATATATATATATATATATATATATATATATATATATATATATATATATATACATATATATATATATATATATATATATATATATATATATATATATATATATATATATATATATATATATATATATATATATATGTGTGTAGGGAAAGTAGAGGAATGCGACACCTGTTCACCCCTTTTGCCACTCCCAGACCCCCCCCTCATCCACCCAAGACCCATTTACCCCTCCAAGACCTGCCCCCCTTTTACCGCTCCCAGGCCCCCCCCCCTCCAAGACCCCCTTTACCCCCCCTTCAACTGACCTTGCAAGGGCGATACACTTCTATGCTCTCCTGGCACCCTGCCTCTTGGGTCTCCCTCCCAGGGTGGTGAGTCTCCTCTTCCCCCTCCTCTTCCCCCTTCTCTTCCCCTCCTCTTCCCCCTCCTCTTCCCCCTCCCTTTCCCTCCCTCCTCAGATTTCCTCTCTCCCAGACCACCCGAGCGAGTCCTCCTTCTCTTTGTGCCGCCTCCCCCTTCCAGGACATCAATTGCTCCTTCCCTCCCTCCCTCCAAGGGCCCGTCTAACACCCTCCCTCCCTCCAAGGGCCCGTCAAACCCCCTCCCTCCCTCCAAGGGCCCGTCAAACACCCTCCCTCCCTCCAAGGGCCCGTCATACCCCCTCCCTCCCTCCAAGGGCCCGTCAAACACCCTCCCTCCCTCCCTCCAAGGGCCCGTCAAACCCCCTCCCTACCTCCAAGGGCTCGTCAAACCCCCTCCCTACCTCCAAGGGCCCGTCAAACCCCCTCCCTCCCTCCAAGGGCCCGTCAAACCCCCTCCCTCCCTCCAAGGGCCCGTCAAACCCCCTCCCTCCCTCCAAGGGCCCGTCACACCCCTTCCCTCCCTCCAAGGGCCCGTCAAACACCCTCCCTCCCTCCAAGGGCCCGTCAAACCCCCTCCCTCCCTCCAAGGGCCCGTCACACCCCTTCCCTCCCTCCTAGGGCCCGTCAAACACCCTCCCTCCCTCCAAGGGCCCGTCAAACACCCTCCCTCCCTCCAAGGGCCCGTCAAACCCCCTCCCTCCCTCTAAGGGCCCGTCAAACCCCCTCCCTCCCTCCAAGGGCCCGTCAAACCCCCTCCCTCCCTCCAAGGGCCCGTCAAACCCCCTCCCTCCCTCCAAGGGCCCGTCAAACCCCCTCCCTCCCTCCAAGGGCCCGTCACACCCCTTCCCTCCCTCCAAGGGCCCGTCAAACCCCCTCCCTCCCTCCAAGGGCCCGTCAAACCCCCTCCCTCCCTCCAAGGGCCCGTCAAACCCCCTCCCTCCCTCCAAGGGCCCGTCAAACCCCCTCCCTCCCTCCAAGGGCCCGTCAAACCCCCTCCCTCCCTCCAAGGGCCCGTCACACCCCTTCCCTTCCTCCAAGGGCCCGTCAAACACCCTCCCTCCCTCCAAGGGCCCGTCAAACACCCTCCCTCCCTCCAAGGGCCCGTCAAACCCCCTCCCTCCCTCCAAGGGCCCGTCAAACCCCCTCCCTCCCTCCAAGGGCCCGTCAAACACCCTCCCTCCCTCCAAGGGCCCGTCAAACCCCCTCCCTCCCTCCAAGGGCCCGTCAAACACCCTCCCTCCCTCCAAGGGCCCGCCTAACCCCCTCCCGCCCTCCAAGGGCCCGCCTACCCCCCTCCCTCCCTCCCTCCAAGGGCCCGTCAAACCCCCTCCCTCCCTCCAAGGGCCCGTCAAACCCCCCCTCTCCCTCCAAGGGCCCGTCAAACCCCCTCCCTCCCTCCAAGGGCCCGCCAAACTCCCTCCCTCCCTCCAAGGGCCCGCCTAACCCCTCCCGCCCTGCAAGGGCCCGTCAAACCCCCTCCTTCCCTCCCTCCAAGGGCCCGTCAAACCCCCTCCCTCCCTCCAAGGGCCCGTCAAACCCCCTCCCTCCCTCCAAGGGCCCGTCAAACCCCCTCCCTCCCTCCAAGGGCCCCCGTCAACCCCCCTCGCTCTGTTGCAAGACTACGTCACTGTTGCTGCCACTGTTGCAAGACTACGACACTGTTGCTGCCACTGTTGCAAGACTACGTCACTGTTGCTACCACTGTTGCAAGACTACGACACTGTTGCTACCACTGTTGCAAGACTACGTCACTGTTGCTGCCACTGTTGCAAGACTACGTCACTGTTGCTACCACTGTTGCAAGACTACGTCACTATTGCTGCCACTGTTGCAAGACTACGTCACTGTTGCTGCCACTGTTGCAAGACTACGACACTGTTGCTGCCACTGTTGCAAGACTACGACACTGTTGCTACCACTGTTGCAAGACTACGTCACTGTTGCTGCCACTGTTGCAAGACTACGACACTGTTGCTGCCACTGTTGCTGCCACTGTTGCAAGACTACGTCACTGTTGCTGCCACTGTTGCAAGACTACGACACTGTTGCTGCCACTGTTGCAAGACTACGTCACTGTTGCTGCCACTGTTGCAAGACTACGTCACTGTTGCTGCCACTGTTGCAAGACTACGACACTGTTGCTGCCACTGTTGCAAGACTACGTCACTGTTGCTGCCACTGTTGCTGCCACTGTTGCAAGACTACGACACTGTTGCTGCCACTGTTGCAAGACTACGACACTGTTGCTGCCACTGTTGCAAGACTACGTCACTGTTGCTACCACTGTTGCAAGACTACGACACTGTTGCTGCCACTGTTGCAAGACTACGACACTGTTGCTGCCACTGCTGCAAGACTGCGACACTGTTGCTGCCACTGTTGCAAGACTACGTCACTGTTGCTGCCACTGTTGCAAGACTACGACACTGTTGCTGCCACTGTTGCAAGACTACGTCACTGTTGCTGCCACTGTTGCAAGACTACGTCACTGTTGCTGCCACTGTTGCAAGACTACGTCACTGTTGCTGCCACTGTTGCAAGACTACGTCACTGTTGCTGCCACTGTTGCAAGACTACGACACTGTTGCAAGACTACGTCACTGTTGCTGCCACTGTTGCAAGACTGCGACACTGTTGCTGCCACTGTTGCAAGACTACGACACTGTTGCTACCACTGTTGCAAGACTACGTCACTGTTGCTGCCACTGTTGCAAGGCTACGTCACTGTTGCTACCACTGTTGCAAGACTACGACACTGTTGCTGCCACTGTTGCAAGACTACGACACTGTTGCTGCCACTGTTGCAAGACTACGACACTGTTGCTGTCACTGTTGCAAGACTACGACACTGTTGCTACCACTGTTGCAAGACTACGTCACTGTTGCTGCCACTGTTGCAAGACTACGTCACTGTTGCTACCACTGTTGCAAGACTACGACACTGTTGCTGCCACTGTTGCAAGACTACGTCACTGTTGCTGCCACTGTTGCAAGACTACGTCACTGTTGCTACCACTGTTGCAAGACTACGACACTGTTGCTGCCACTGTTGCAAGACTACGACACTGTTGCTGCCACTGTTGCAAGACTACGACACTGTTGCTGCCACTGTTGCAAGACTACGTCACTGTTGCTGCCACTGTTGCAAGACTACGACACTGTTGCTACCACTGTTGCAAGACTACGACACTGTTGCTGCCACTGTTGCAAGACTACGTTACTGTTGCTACCACTGTTGCAAGACTACGACACTGTTGCTGCCACTGTTGCAAGACTACGACACTGTTGCTGCCACTGTTGCAAGACTACGTCACTGTTGCTGCCACTGTTGCAAGACTACGACACTGTTGCTGCCACTGTTGCAAGACTACGACACTGTTGCTGCCACTGTTGCAAGACTACGTCACTGTTGCTGCCACTGTTGCTGCCACTGTTGCAAGACTACGACACTGTTGCTGCCACTGTTGCAAGACTACGACACTGTTGCTGCCACTGTTGCAAGACTACGTCACTGTTGCTACCACTGTTGCAAGACTACGACACTGTTGCTGCCACTGTTGCAAGACTACGACACTGTTGCTGCCACTGTTGCAAGACTACGACACTGTTGCTGCCACTGTTGCAAGACTACGACACTGTTGCTGCCACTGTTGCAAGACTACGTCACTGTTGCTGCCACTGTTGCATGCACTGTGCAGACTGTACGACCACTGTTGCTGCCACTGTTGCAAGACTACGTACACTGTTGCTGCCACTGTTGCAAGACTACGTCACTGTTGCTACCACTGTTGCAAGACTACGACACTGTTGCTGCCACTGTTGCAAGACTACGACACTGTTGCTGCCACTGTTGCAAGACTACGACACTGTTGCTGCCACTGTTGCAAGACTACGACACTGTTGCTGCCACTGTTGCAAGACTACGACACTGTTGCTACACTGTTGCAAGACTACGACACTGTTGCTGCCACTGTTGCAAGACTACGACACTGTTGCTGCCACTGTTGCAAGACTACGACACTGTTGCTGCCACTGTTGCAAGACTACGACACTGTTGCTGCCACTGTTGCAAGACTACGTCACTGTTGCTGCCACTGTTGCAAGACTACGACACTGTTGCTGCCACTGTTGCAAGACTACGACACTGTTGCTGCCACTGTTGCTGCCGCTGTTGCTGCCACTGTTGCAAGACTACGTCACTGTTGCTACCACTGTTGCAAGAATACGTCACTGTTGCTGCCACTGTTGCAAGACTACGTCACTGTTGCTGCCACTGTTGCAAGACTACGACACTGTTGCTGCCACTGTTGCAAGACTACGACACTGTTGCTGCCACTGTTGCAAGACTACGTCACTGTTGCTGCCACTGTTGCAAGACTACGTCACTGTTGCTGCCACTGTTGCAAGACTACGACACTGTTGCTACCACTGTTGCTGCCACTGTTGCAAGACTACGTCACTGTTGCTGCCACTGTTGCAAGACTACGTCACTGTTGCTGCCACTGTTGCAAGACTACGTCACTGTTGCTGCCACTGTTGCAAGACTACGACACTGTTGCTACCACTGTTGCTGCCACTGTTGCAAGACTACGTCACTGTTGCTGCCACTGTTGCAAGACTACGTCACTGTTGCTGCCACTGTTGCAAGACTGCGACACTGTTGCTGCCACTGTTGCAAGACTACGACACTGTTGCTGCCACTGTTGCAAGACTACGACACTGTTGCTGCCACTGTTGCTGCCACTGTTGCAAGACTACGTCACTGTTGCTGCCACTGTTGCAAGACTACGACACTGTTGCTGCCACTGTTGCTGCCACTGTTGCTGCCACTGTTGCTGCCACTGTTGCTGCCACTGTTGCAAGACTACGTCACTGTTGCTGCCACTGTTGCAAGACTACGACACTGTTGCTGCCACTGTTGCTGCCACTGTTGCAAGACTACGTCACTGTTGCTGCCACTGTTGCAAGACTACGTCACTGTTGCTGCCACTGTTGCAAGACTACGTCACTGTTGCTGCCACTGTTGCAAGACTACGACACTGTTGCTGCCACTGTTGCAAGACTACGACACTGTTGCAAGACTACGACACTGTTGCTGCCACTGTTGCAAGACTACGTCACTGTTGCTGCCACTGTTGCAAGACTACGACACTGTTGCTACCACTGTTGCAAGACTACGTCACTGTTGCTGCCACTGTTGCAAGACTACGACACTGTTGCTGCCACTGTTGCAAGACTACGACACTGTTGCTACCACTGTTGCAAGACTACGACACTGTTGCTGCCACTGTTGCAAGACTACGACACTGTTGCTGCCACTGTTGCAAGACTACGACACTGTTGCTGCCACTGTTGCTGCCACTGTTGCAAGACTACGACACTGTTGCTACCACTGTTGCAAGACTACGACACTGTTGCTGCCACTGTTGCAAGACTACGTCACTGTTGCTGCCACTGTTGCTGCCACTGTTGCAAGACTACGTCACTGTTGCTGCCACTGTTGCAAGACTACGACACTGTTGCTGCCACTGTTGCTGCCACTGTTGCTGCCACTGTTGCAAGACTACGTCACTGTTGCTGCCACTGTTGCTGCCACTGTTGCTGCCACTGTTGCAAGACTACGTCACTGTTGCTGCCACTGTTGCAAGACTACGACACTGTTGCTGCCACTGTTGCAAGACTACGACACTGTTGCTGCCACTGTTGCAAGACTACGACACTGTTGCTGCCACTGTTGCAAGACTACGTCACTGTTGCTGCCACTGTTGCTGCCACTGTTGCTGCCACTGTTGCAAGACTACGTCACTGTTGCTGCCACTGTTGCAAGACTACGACACTGTTGCTGCCACTGTTGCAAGACTACGACACTGTTGCTGCCACTGTTGCAAGACTACGACACTGTTGCTGCCACTGTTGCAAGACTACGACACTGTTGCTGCCACTGTTGCAAGACTACGTCACTGTTGCTGCCACTGTTGCTGCCACTGTTGCTGCCACTGTTGCAAGACTACGTCACTGTTGCTGCCACTGTTGCAAGACTACGACACTGTTGCTGCCACTGTTGCAAGACTACGACACTGTTGCTGCCACTGTTGCAAGACTACGACACTGTTGCTGCCACTGTTGCAAGACTACGACACTGTTGCGGCCACTGTTGCAAGACTACGTCACTGTTGCTGCCACTGTTGCAAGACTACGACACTGTTGCTGCCACTGTTGCAAGACTACGACACTGTTGCTGCCACTGTTGCAAGACTACGACACTGTTGCTGCCACTGTTGCAAGACTACGACACTGTTGCTGCCACTGTTGCTGCCACTGTTGCAAGACTACGACACTGTTGCTACCACTGTTGCAAGACTACGACACTGTTGCTGCCACTGTTGCTGCCACTGTTGCAAGACTACGACACTGTTGCTACCACTGTTGCAAGACTACGACACTGTTGCTGCCACTGTTGCAAGACTACGACACTGTTGCTGCCACTGTTGCAAGACTACGTCACTGTTGCTGCCACTGTTGCAAGACTACGTCACTGTTGCTGCCACTGTTGCAAGACTACGTCACTGTTGCTACCACTGTTTCAAGACTACGTCACTGTTGCTGCCACTGTTGCAAGACTACGTCACTGTTGCTGACACTGTTGCAAGACTACGACACTGTTGCTGCCACTGTTGCAAGACTACGTCACTGTTGCTGCCACTGTTGCTGCCACTGTTGCAAGACTACGTCACTGTTGCTACCACTGTTGCAAGACTACGTCACTGTTGCTACCACTGTTGCAAGACTACATCACTGTTGCTGCCACTGTTGCAAGACTACGTCACTGTTGCTGCCACTGTTGCAAGACTACGTCACTGTTGCTACCACTGTTGCAAGACTACGTCACTGTTGCTGCCACTGTTGCAAGACTACGTCACTGTTGCTGCCACTGTTGCAAGACTACGTCACTGTTGCTGCCACTGTTGCAAGACTACGTCACTGTTGCTACCACTGTTGCAAGACTACGTCACTGTTGCTGCCACTGTTGCAAGACTACGGCACTGTTGCTACCACTGTTGCAAGACTACGTCACTGTTGCTGCCACTGTTGCAAGACTACGACACTGTTGCTGCCACTGTTGCAAGACTACGACACTGTTGCTGCCACTGTTGCAAGACTACGACACTGTTGCTACCACTGTTGCAAGACTACGTCTCTGTTGCTGCCACTGTTGCAAGACTACGACACTGTTGCTACCACTGTTGCAAGACTACGTCACTGTTGCTGCCACTGTTGCAAGACTACGACACTGTTGCTACCACTGTTGCAAGACTACGTCACTGTTGCTGCCACTGTTGCAAGACTACGACACTGTTGCTGCCACTGTTGCAAGACTACGACACTGTTGCTGCCACTGTTGCAAGACTACGACACTGTTGCTACCACTGTTGCTGCCACTGTTGCAAGACTACGTCACTGTTGCTGCCACTGTTGCAAGACTACGACACTGTTGCTGCCACTGTTGCAAGACTACGACACTGTTGCTGCCACTGTTGCAAGACTACGACACTGTTGCTGCCACTGTTGCAAGACTACGACACTGTTGCTACCACTGTTGCTGCCACTGTTGCAAGACTACGACACTGTTGCTATCGGGGCCTCGTAGCCTGGTGGATAGCGCGCAGGATTCGCAATTCTGTGCCGCGGGTTCGATTCCCGCACGAGGCAGAAACAAATGGGCAAAGTTTCTTTCACCCTGAATGCCCCTGTTACCTAGCAGTAAATAGGTACCTGGGAGTTAGTCAGCTGGCTTCCTGGGGGTGGAGGCCTGGTCGAGGACCGGGCCGCGGGGACACTAAAGCCCCGAAATCATCTCAAGATAACCTCAAGATAACCTCAAGATAACCACTGTTGCTGCCACTGTTGCAAGACTACGACACTGTTGCTGCCACTGTTGCAAGACTACGTCACTGTTGCTGCCACTGTTGCAAGAATACGTCACTGTTGCTGCTACTGTTGCTGCCACTGTTGCAAGACTACGTCACTGTTGCTGCCACTGTTGCAAGAATACGTCACTGTTGCTGCCACTGTTGCAAGACTACGACACTGTTGCTGCCACTGTTGCAAGACTACGTCACTGTTGCTGCCACTGTTGCAAGACTACGACACTGTTGCTGCCACTGTTGCAAGACTACGACACTGTTGCTGCCACTGTTGCTGCCACTGTTGCAAGACTACGTCACTGTTGCTGCCACTGTTGCAAGACTACGACACTGTTGCTACCACTGTTGCTGCCACTGTTGCAAGACTACGTCACTGTTGCTGCCACTGTTGCAAGACTACGACACTGTTGCTACCACTGTTGCAAGACTACGTCACTGTTGCTACCACTGTTGCAAGACTACGTCACTGTTGCTGCCACTGTTGCAAGACTACGTCACTGTTGCTGCCACTGTTGCAAGACTACGTCACTGTTGCTGCCACTGTTGCAAGACTACGTCACTGTTGCTGCCACTGTTGCAAGACTACGTCACTGTTGCTGCCACTGTTGCTGCCACTGTTGCAAGACTACGACACTGTTGCTGCCACTGTTGCAAGACTACGTCACTGTTGCTGCCACTGTTGCAAGACTACGTCACTGTTGCTGCCACTGTTGCTGCCACTGTTGCTGCCACTGTTGCAAGACTACGTCACTGTTGCTGCCACTGTTGCTGCCACTGTTGCAAGACTAATAACTTGCATTTATTAACATTCCTATTGTCTATGTTTTTTCTTTCTTTCTTTCTCACTGGTTCTTGTTCAAATGGTTAATAGGACTTAAAAACTCCAGAATAACCCTCCAGAGGTTGATAGGCCTTAATAACCCTCCAGGATGGAATCTCCCCTTGGATACTAAAGGAAGGAGCAGAAGAACTGTGCCTCCCACTCTCCATAGTGTATAACAAATCACTGGCAACAGGGGAACTGCCAGAAATTTGGAAAGCAGCTAACGTAGTCCCGATATACAAGAAAGGGGATAGACAGGAGGCACTGAACTACAGGCCAGTGTCCCTAACCTGCATACCATGCAAGCTGATGGAGAAGATTGTGCGAAGAAAGCTAGTGGAGCACCTGGAGCGAAAGAACTTTGTAACACAGCATCAACATGGGTTCAGGGATGGCAGGTCCTGCCTCACATGGTTACTTGAATTCTACGACCAGGCAACAAAAATAAGGCAAGAAAGAGAAGGGTGGGCAGACTGCATATTTTTGGATTGTCAGAAAGCCTGTGATACAGTGCCACACAAGAGGCTAGTGAAAAAGCTGGAGACGCAGGCTGGAGTGAAAGGGAAGGTACTCCATTGGATACAGGAGTACCTAAGCAACAGGAGACAACGAGTCTGTGTGAGGGGTGAGGTCTCAGATTGGCGAGACGTTACAAGTGGAGTCCCGCAGGGGTCAGTCCTTGGACCTATACTGTTTCTGATATATGTAAATGATCTCCCAGAGGGTATAGACTCGTTTCTCTCAATGTTTGCTGATGATGCAAAAATTACGAGGAGGATTAAGACAGAGGAAGACAGTATGAGGCTACAAGATGACCTAGACAGACTGAAGGAATGGTCCAACAAATGGCTACTAAAGTTCAACCCAAGTAATTGTAAGAAAATGAAACTAGGCAGTGGAAATAGGAGGCCAGACACAGGATACAGAATAGGAGATGAAGTACTTAATGAAACGGACAGAGAGAAAGATCTAGGAGTTGATATCACACCAAACCTGTCTCCTGAAGCCCACATAAAAAGAATAACGTCTGCGGCATATGCGAGGCTGGCTAACATCAGAACAGCGTTCAGGAACCTGTGTAAGGAATCATTCAGAATCTTGTATACCACATATGTAAGACCAATCCTAGAGTATGCGGCCCCAGCATGGAGCCCGTACCTTGTCAAGCACAAGACGAAGCTGGAAAAAGTTCAGAGGTATGCCACTAGACTAGTCCCAGAACTAAGAGGCATGAGTTACGAGGAAAGGCTGCGGGAAATGCACCACACGTAGCTGGAAGACAGAAGAGCCTGGGGAGACATGATCACCACATACCAAATTCGCGGGAATTGACAGGGTAGACAAGGATTGATTATTTAACACTGGCCTTACGCGAATAGTGGGACACAGGTGGAGACTGAGTACCCAAATGAGCCACAGAGACGTTAGAAAGAACTTTTTCAGTGTCAGAGTAGTTAACAGGTGGAATGCATTAGGCAGTGATGTGGTGGAGGCTGACTCCATACACAGTTTCAAGTGTAGATATGATAGAGCCCAGTAGGCTCAGGAATCTGTACACCTGTTGATTGACAGTTGAGAGGCGGGACCAAAGAGCCAGAGCTCAACCCCCGCAAGCACAACTAGGTGAGTACACGGACAGACTCTTAACACACATATATAAACCAACAGTTAACAAGGACCCAAAGAGCGAGAAGGATAGAGGTCGCCGTAGCCGCCGTCCGCTATATCCAGGGGTCACTCTCATCACGTATTCTGGGTAGTGCTGACCGCTTCCCACTTGGCTAGCCAGCCCCGACCCATCTAGCCAGGCCCGACCCATCTAGCCAGCCCCGACCCATCTAGCCAGGCCCGACCCATCTAGCCAGGCCCGTCCCATCTAGCCAGGCCCGACCCATCTAGCCAGCCCCGAGCCATCTAGCCAGGCCCGACCCATCTAGCCAGCCCCGAGCCATCTAGCCAGGCCCGACCCATCTAGCCAGGCCCGACCCATCTAGCCAGGCCCGTCCCATCTAGCCAGGCCCGACCCATCTAGCCAGGCCCGTCCCATCTAGCCAGCCCCGACCCATCTAGCCAGCCCCGACCCATCTAGCCAGGCCCGACGCATCTAGCCAGCCCCGACCCATCTAGCCAGGCCCGACCCATCTAGCCAGCCCCGACCCATCTAGCCAGCCCCGACCCATCTAGCCAGGCCCGTCCCATCTAGCCAGGCCCGTCCCATCTAGCCAGCCCCGACCCATCTAGCCAGGCCCGACCCATCTAGCCAGGCCCGACCCATCTAGCCAGGCCCGACCCATCTAGCCAGTCCCGACCCATCTAGCCAGCCCCGACCCATCTAGCCAGTCCCGACCCATCTAGCCAGTCCCGACCCATCTAGCCAGCCCCGACCCATCTAGCCAGTCCCGACCCATCTAGCCAGCCCCAACCCATCTAGCCAGCCCCGACCCATCTAGCCAGGCCCGTCCCATCTAGCCAGGCCCGTCCCATCTAGCCAGTCCCGACCCATCTAGCCAGGCCCGACCCATCTAGCCAATCCCGACCCATCTAGCCAGCCCCGACCCATCTAGCCAGCCCCGACCCATCTAGCCAGCCCCGACCCATCTAGCCAGGCCCGACCCATCTAGCCAGCCCCGACCCATCTAGCCCGGCCCGACCCATCTAGCCAGGCCCGTCCCATCTAGCCAGGCCCGTCCCATCTAGCCAGCCCCGACCCATCTAGCCAGCCCCGACCCATCTAGCCAGGCCCGTCCCATCTAGCCAGCCCCGACCCATCTAGCCAGCCCCGACCCATCTAGCCCGGCCCGACCCATCTAGCCAGTCCCGACCCATCTAGCCAGGCCCGACCCATCTAGCCAATCCCGACCCATCTAGCCAGCCCCGACCCATCTAGCCAGCCCCGACCCATCTAGCCAGCCCCGACCCATCTAGCCAGCCCCGACCCATCTAGCCAGCCCCGACCCATCTAGCCAGGCCCGACCCATCTAGCCAGGCCCGACCCATCTAGCCAGCCCCGACCCATCTAGCCAGCCCCGACCCATCTAGCCAGCCCCGACCCATCTAGCCAGGCCCGACCCATCTAGCCAGGCCCGACCCATCTAGCCAGCCCCGACCCATCTAGCCAGCCCCGACCCATCTACCCAGCCCCGACCCATCTAGCCAGGCCCGACCCATCTAGCCCGGCCCGACCCATCTAGCCCGGCCCGACCCATCTAGCCCGGCCCGACCCATCTACCCAGCCCCGACCCATCTAGCCAGGCCCGACCCATCTAGCCCGGCCCGACCCATCTAGCCAGGCCCGACCCATCTAGCCCGGCCCGACCCATCTACCCAGCCCCGACCCATCTAGCCCGGCCCGACCCATCTAGCCCGGCCCGACCCATCTACCCAGCCCCGACCCATCTAGCCAGGCCCGACCCATCTAGCCCGGCCCGACCCATCTAGCCAGCCCCGACCCATCTAGCCAGGCCCGACCCATCTAGCCCGGCCCGACCCATCTAGCCAGCCCCGACCCATCTAGCCAGCCCCGACCCATCTAGCCAGCCCCTACCCATCTAGCCAGCCCCGACCCATCTAGCCAGGCCCGACCCATCTAGCCCGGCCCGACCCATCTAGCCCGGCCCGACCCATCTAGCCAGCCCCGACCCATCTAGCCAGCCCCGACCCATCTAGCCAGCCCCGACCCATCAAGCCAGCCCCGACCCATCTAGCCAGGCCCGACCCATCTAGCCAGCCCCGACCCATCTAGCCAGCCCCGACCCATCTGTGTACACTTACGACTCCTGTGAGTGACTTAAGGCCTCTGTGTACACTTACGACTCCCGTGAGTGACTTAAGACCTCTGTGTACACTTACGACTCCCGTGAGTGACTTAAGACCTCTGTGTACACTTACGACTCCCGTGAGTGACTTAAGACCTCTGTGTACACTTAAGAGTTATTCATCAATATACACATGTACACGTATACAAATTCAAAGGTTTACTTAATAAAATATCTCGTGGTTAATGAGGTTAGTTTACAAGAGTTTACCTCCATTGTTCATACAAAAAGAATGACGACAGACTAACATTACTTGTCATAAGTGTTTATTGGGTCTCCTGGCTTCCTTCTCGACTCATAGTCGTGGATCCCGTGTTCGATCCCCCAGGCGGAACACGAATGGTTGGGCATGTTTCTTTTCACCTTATACCTCTGTTTACCCTAGAAGTAAATAGGTACCTGGGAGCTAGGCAACAGTTTCTGGGCTCAGTGGCACAGTAGTCTGCATCCTCGGCTCACAACCCAGGGAACCGGGTTCAGTCTCCGGGCCAGAAATGGGTAAGCAGGTTTCCTTCACCCTGATGCCTCTGTTCACCTAGTAATAAGATAGGTCCTGGGGAATTTGTAAGCTGTTGTGGTTTACAAACCGCAACAGTTGGATGGATTGATTATGGATGATACTGTAGCGTGGGGGAGTGGGAAGTAGGATGGATGAATGGGTAGATAGAGGGAGGAGTGGATGATGGGAGGGAGGGAGGGAGGGAGGGAGGGAGGGAGGGAGGGAGGGAGGGAGGGAGGGAGGGAGCAGGGAGGGAGGGAGGGAGATGGAGTACAACACCAACGTTTCAACTTGGGCGTGATGGTATGTCAGTGTTGTGAGGGGGCTGAGGGAGGGGTAGGGAAGGAGGGAGCTAGGGAGGGAGAGGGGGGAGGGGCGAGCCCCACATAGGGTCCACACTACCACCACCAGAGACACTGTGGGAGTTTCGTACACTGTGCTCCATCTATATATGTACCTTCATCTCTCTCCTTTATCACCCTCCCTCCCTCCCTCCCTCCCTCCCTCCCGCGTCTCTCTCTCCCTCTATCTCTCTAACAAGCTTTCTTCCTCCCCATCTTTATCCTACTTCCCTACAGAGAAGGAGGGTGAGTCAGGGAGAAGGAGGGTGAGTCAGGGAGAAGGAGGGTGAGCCAGGGTGAAGGAGGGTGAGCCAGGGTGAAGGAGGGTGAGCCAGGGTGAAGGAGGGTGAACCAGGGTGAAGGAGGGTGAGCCAGGGTGAAGGAGAGTGAGCCAGGGAGAAGGAGGGTGAACCAGGGAGAAGAAGAGTGAGTCAGGGAGAAGGAGGGTGAGCCAGGGAGAAGGAGATTGGGTTAAGGGGAAGAAAGCAGGACAAGGGAAAGAGAAAATTAACTTTCCCTCCCTCTCACTCTTCTTCACTCTGGCTCATTTTTTTCATTTCTCCTTCATCGTGGCCCTCCCTCCATCGCCGTGGCCCTCCCACCATCGCCGTGGCCCTCCCTCCATCGCCGTGGCCCTCCCACCATCGCCGTGGCCCTCCCTCCATCGCCGTGGCCCTCCCACCATCGCCGTGGCCCTCCCTCCATCGCCGTGGCCCTCCCACCATCGCCGTGGCCCTCCCTCCATCGCCGTGGCCCTCCCACCATCGCCGTGGCCCTCCCTCCATCGCCGTGGCCCTCCCACCATCGCCGTGGCCCTCCCTCCATCGCCGTGGCCCTCTCACCATCACGGTGGCCCTCCCTCCATCGCCGTGGCCCTCCCTCCATCGCCGTGGCCCTCTCACCATCACGGTGGCCCTCCCTCCATCGCCGTGGCCCTCCCTCCATCGCCGTGGCCCTCCCTCCATCGCCGTGGCCCTCCCACCATCGCCGTGGCCCTCCCTCCATCGCCGTGGCCCTCTCACCATCACGGTGGCCCTCCCTCCATCGCCGTGGCCCTCCTTCCATCGCCGTGGCCTTCCTTCCATCGCCGTGGCCCTTCTTCCATCGCCGTGGCCCTCCCACCATCGCCGTGGCCCTCCCTCCATCGCCGTGGCCCTCTCACCATCACGGTGGCCCTCCCACCATCGCAGTGGCCCTCCCACCATCGCCGTGGCCCTCCCTCCATCGCCGTGGCCCTCCCTCCATCGCCGTGGCCCTCCTTCCATCGCCGTGGCCCTCCCACCATCGCCGTGGCCCTCCCTCCATCGCCGTGGCCCTCCCTCCATCGCCGTGGCCCTCCCTCCATCGCCGTGGCCCTCCCTCCATCGCCGTGGCCCTCCTTCCATCGCCGTGACCCTCCCTCCATCGTCGTGGCCCTCCCTCCATCGCCGTGGCCCTCCCTCCATCGCCGTGGCCCTCCCACCATCACGGTGGCCCTCCCTTCATCGCCGTGGCCCTCCCACCATCGCCGTGGCCCTCCCTCCATCGCCGTGGCCCTCCCTCCATCGCCGTGGCCCTCCCTCCATCGCCGTGGCCCTCCTTCCATCGCCGTGGCCCTCCCACCATCGCCGTGGCCCTCCCTCCATCGCCGTGGCCCTCCCTCCATCGCCGTGGCCCTCCCTCCATCGCCGTGGCCCTCCCTCCATCGCCGTGGCCCTCCTTCCATCGCCGTGACCCTCCCTCCATCGTCGTGGCCCTCCCTCCATCGCCGTGGCCCTCCATCCATCGCCGTGGCCCTCCCACCATCACGGTGGCCCTCCCTTCATCGCCGTGGCCCTCCCACCATCGCCGTGGCCCTCCCTCCATCGCCGTGGCCCTCCCTCCAACGCCGTGGCCCTCCCTCCATCGCCGTGGCCCTCCCACTATCGCCGTGGCCCTCCCTCCATCGCCGTGGCCCTCCCTCCATCGCCGTGGCCCTCCCTCCATCGCCGTGGCCCTCCCTCCATCGCTGTGGCCCTCCCTCCATCGCCGTGGCCCTCCCTCCATCGCTGTGGCCCTCCCTCCATTGCCGTGGCCCTCCTTCCATCGCCGTGGCCCTCCTTCCATCGCCGTGGCCCTCCTTCCATCGCCGTGGCCCTCCTTCCATCTCCGTGGCTCTCCCACCACCGCAGTGGCCCTCCCACCATCGCAGTGGCCCTCCCTCCATCGCTGTGGCCCTCCTTCACTCGCTGCGGCCCTCCCTCCATCGCTGTGGCCCTCCTTCCATCGCTGTGGCCCTCCCTCCATCCCCGTGGCCCTCTCACCATCGCTGTGGCCCTCCCACCATCGCAGTGGCCCTCCCTCCATCGCTGTGGCCCTCCCTCCATCGCTGTGGCCCTCCTTCCATCGCTGTGGCCCTCCCTCCATCGCCGTGGCCCTCCCACCATCGCCGTGGCCTTCCCACCATCGCCGTGGCCCTCCCTCCATCACTCTGGCCCTCCCACCATCGCCGTGGCCCTCCCACCATCGCCGTGGCCGTCCCACCATCACGGTGGCCCTCCCACCATCGCCGTGGCCCTCCCACCATCACGGTGGCCCTCCCACCATCGCAGTGGCCCTCCTTCCTTCGCCGTGACCCTCTCACCATCGCCGTGGCCCTCCTTCCATCGCCGTGGCCCTCCCACCATCGCTGTGGCCCTCCCTCCATCGCTGTGGCCCTCTTTCCATCGCTGTGGCCCTCCCTCCATCGCCGTGGCCCTCCCAACATCGCCGTGGCCCTCACACCATCGCCGTGGCCCTCCCACCATCGCAGTGGCCCTCCTTCCATCGCCGTGGCTCTCCCACCATCGTCGTGGCCCTCCCACCATCACTATGGCCCTCCTTCAATCACCGTGGCCCTCCTCCATCGCCGTGGCACTCCCTCCATCACTATATGGCCCTCCTTCCATCACCGTGGCCCTCCTCCATCGCCGTGGCACTCCCTCCATCACTATGGCCCTCCTTCAATCACCGTGGCCCTCCTCCATCGCCGTGGCACTCCCTCCATCACTATGGCTCTCCTTCCATCACCGTGGCCCTCCTCCATCGCCGTGGCACTCCCTCCATCACTATGTCCCTCCTTCCATCACCGTGGCCCTCCCTCCATCGCCGTGGCCCTCCCTCCATTGCCGTGGCCCTCCCTCCATCGCCGTGGCCCTCCCTCCATCGCAGTGGCCCTCCCGTCATCGCCGTGGCCCTCCTTCCATCGCTGTGGCCCTCCCTCCATCGCAGTGGCCCTCCCTTCATCGCAGTGGCCCTCCCTCCATCGCAGTGGCCCTCCCTCCATCGCAGTGGCCCTCCCTCCATCGCAGTGGCCCTCCCTCCATCGCTGTGGCCCTCCCTCCATCGCCGTGGCCCTCCCTCCATCGCTGTGGCCCTCCCTCCATCACCGTGGCCCTCCCTCCATCGCTGTGGCCCTCCCTCCATCGCCGTGGCCCTCCCTCCATCGCAGTGACCCTCCTCCATCACCGTGGCCCTCCCTCCATCGCCGTGGCCCTCTCTCCATCGCTGTGGCCCTCCCTCCATCGCCGTGGCCCTCCCTCCATCGCAGTGGCCCTCCCGTCATCGCCGTGGCCCTCCTTCCATCGCTGTGGCCCTCCCTCCATCGCAGTGGCCCTCCCTTCATCGCAGTGGCCCTCCCTCCATCGCAGTGGCCCTCCCTCCATCGCAGTGGCCCTCCCTCCATCGCAGTGGCCCTCCCTCCATCGCTGTGGCCCTCCCTCCATCGCCGTGGCCCTCCCTCCATAGCTGTGGCCCTCCCTCCATCGCCGTGGCCCTCCCTCCATCGCTGTGGCCCTCCCTCCATCGCCGTGGCCCTCCCTCCATCGCAGTGACCCTCCTCCATCACCGTGGCCCTCCCTCCATCGCCGTGGCCCTCCCTCCTTCGCAGTGACCTTCCTCCATCGCAGTGGCCCTCCTCCATCGCTGTGGCCCTCCCTTCATCGCAGTGGCCCTCCCTCCATCACCTTGGCCCTCCCTCCATCGCAGTGGCCCTCCTCCATCGCAGTGGCCCTCCTTCCATCACCGTGGCCCTCTTCCATCGCCGTGCCCTCCTTTATCACCGTGGCCCTCCTCCATCGCCGTGGCCCTCCCTCCATCGCAGTGGCCCTCCTTCCATCACCGTGGCCCTCCTCCATCGCCGTGGCCCTTCTTCCATCGCTGTGGCCCTCCCTCCATCGCAGTGGCCCTCCTTCCATCGCTGTGGCCCTCCTCCATCGCAGTGGCCCTCCCTCCATCGCAATGGCCCTCCCTCCATCGCTGTGGTCCTCCTTCCATCGCCGTGGCCCTCCTCCATCGCCGTGGCCCTCCCTCCATCGCTGTGGCCCTCCACCATCACCGTGGCCCTCCCTCCATCGCAGTGGCCCTCCTCCATCGCCGTGGCCGTCCCTCCATCGCTGTGGCCCTCCCTCCATCGCCGTGGCCCTCTTGTCATCGCCGTGGCCCTCCTTCCATCGCCGTGGCCCTCCCTCCATCGCAGTGGCCCTCCTTCATCATAGTGGCCCTCCCTCCATCGCCGTGGCCCTCTCGTCATCGCCGTGGCCCTCCTTCCATCGACGTGGCCCTCCCTCCATCGCAGTGGCCCTCACTCTATCGCCGTGGCCCTCCCTCCTTCGCCGTGGCCCTCCCTCCATCGCCGTGGCCCTCCCTCCATCGCCGTGGCCCTCCCTCCATCGCCGTGGCCCTCCCTCCATCGCCGTGGCCCTCCCTCCATCGCCGTGGCCCTCCCTCCATCGGACGTGGATGACCCATATCGCCGTTGTAGGACATGGTAGAGGAGCGCATGCGCGGGAAGGGGCGCGGCGCCTGGAGCCTATATAAGCGACCCCTGCGAGGTGCTTCGCGGCTCATTCACTCACTAGTCGCGGGTCTGGCCGGTTGGGCGCTCACCTGCTCACGCACATTACATACATATTCGGCCAGTACGTGTCCTTCCTGCCTATTACCGAGTGATACATATGTATACAGTAGGATTGATTTATTTAGTTGCAACAGTGATCTCAACAGGAGATTGTCCTTTCTCCTGTTGCTCAACGGCTTCTGTTATATCCCGTTGTCTGGGGTTTATTTCGAGTGATATTGAGTTTCTGTTGAAGTTTTTCATGCGTTAAGTGAATGTTTTTGGGGCGTGACAAGGCTCCAAGATTGTGGCTATACATGAAGGTGATCCCTCATGCAAGTGTCATGTTCACCGGCATTTAATGGACAGTATCGTTGTCATGGGATCATTTTCACCGTCCCACAGTGGCCTAGATCACTGTCGCACACGGATCACCGTCACATGGAGGTCATCGTCACCATCACATGGTTGTCATGTTCACCCTGAGATGGTGGTCATGTTCACCCTGAGATGGTGGTCATGTTCACTATCACATGGTGGTCATGTTCACCCTGAGATGGTGATCATGTTCACTATCACATGGTTGTCATGTTCACCCTGAGATGGTGGTCATGTTCGCCCTGAGATGGTGGTCATGTTCACCCTGAGATGGTGATCATGTTCACTGTCACATGGTGGTCATGTTCACCCTGAGATGGTGATCATGTTCACTGTCACATGGTGGTCATGTTCACCCTGAGATGGTGGTCATGTTCACTGTCACATGGTGGTCATGTTCGCCCTGAGATGGTAGTCATGTTCACCCTGAGATGGTGATCATGTTCACCCTGAGATGGTGATCATGTTCACTGTCACATGGTGGTCATGTTCACCCTGAGATGGTGATCATGTTCACTGTCACATGGTGGTCATGTTCACCCTGAGATGGTGATCATGTTCACTGTCACATGGTGGTCATGTTCACCCTGAGATGGTGATCATGTTCACTGTCACATGGTGGTCATGTTCACTATCACATGGTTGTCATGTTCACCCTGAGATGGTGGTTATGTTCACCATCAGACAGTGATCATGTTCACCATCGGACGGTGATCATATTCACCATCAGACAGTGATCATGTTCACCATCAGACAGTGATCATATTCACCATCAGACAGTGATCATGTTCACCATCAGACAGTGATCATGTTCACCATCAGACGGTGATCATATTCACCATCAGACGGTGGTCAAGTTCACCATCACATGATGATCATGTTCACCATCACATGATGATCATGTTCACCATCACATGATGGTCATGTTCACCATCACATTATGATCATGTTCACCATCACATGATGGTCATGTTCACCATCATATGATGGTCATGTTCACTCTCAGATGATGATCATGTTCACTGTCAGATGGTGATCATTTTCACTATCACATGGTGGTAATTTTTATCGCACGTGATTATATTCATCATTACGTATGGTCATGTTCTCCGTCTAATGGTGGCCATGTTCACCATCAGATGGTCACGTTACCCGTCACAGAATGGTCATGGTCATCCATCACATGGTGGTCAGTTTCACCATCACATGGTGGTCATTTTCACCATCACATGGTGGTCATTTTCACCATCACATGGTGGTCATTTTCACCATCACATGGTGGTCATTTTCACCATCACATGGTGGTCATTTTCACCATCAAATGGTGATCATGTATACCATTATATGGTAGTAATGCACACCATCACACAGTGATCATGTTCACCATGTTCTCATGTGTTTGTGTTCATTATCACCTTTGAATGTGTGGTCAAGATCACCCCCATTTACTTGCTCGTTATCACTTTCAAGTGTGCTCTCTCACCTTCGCTTGTGGTCACCTTCACATTCTTTCAATATTACCTTAACATTAGTAGTTAATGTAACTTTCGCAAGTGTGGCTATTTACACCTTATTATTATCATGTTCACGTATACATTTCAACGTCAGTAAGTAGTGAGCCATTTACGACAAAATTGCTTAAGAGATCTCAACGTCAGTAAGTAATGATCCATTACGACAAAATTGCTTAAGAGATCTCAACGTCTATAAATAGTGATCCACTTACGACAAAATTGCTTAATAGATCTCAACGTCAGTAAGTAATGATCCATTTACGACAAAATTGCTTAAGAGATTTCAACGTCAGTAAGTAATGATCCATTACGACAAAATTGCTTAAGAGATCTCAACGTCTATAAATAGTGATCCACTTACGACAAAATTGCTTAATAGATCTCAACGTCAGTAAGTAATGATCCATTTACGACAAAATTGCTTAAGAGATTTCAACGTCAGTAAGTAATGATCCATTACGACAAAATTGCTTAAGAGATCTCAACGTCTATAAATAGTGATCCACTTACGACAAAATTGCTTAATAGATCTCAACGTCAGTAAGTAATGATCCATTACGACAAAATTGCTTAAGAGATTTCAACGTCAGTAAGTAATAATCCATTTACGACAAAATTGCTTAAGAGATTTCAACGTCAGTAAGTAATGATCCATTTACGACAAAATTACTTAAGAGATTTCAACGTCTATAAATAGTGATCCATTTAAGGCAAAAATTTTTGGAAATATTTTTCGTTGATAAGTAGTAGTATTTTTCCAAAATCATATGATTCCCATTCTCAGAGACAGGATTGCTGTTTACAGCAGCTTGCTAACTCCAAGTGACCTATTTACTGCTAGGTAAACAGATGAATCAGGTGTAAGGAAACCTGCCAAAAGTCTTCTCCTCTCTGGGAATGGAAACTGACTCCAGTCAGTGTGAGATGACATTTGTGTAGAAGTTATATATTTATCAACTAACAATAATATATGATACCAATGAATATAACTATTAAGAAGACTTAGTGTTCTTTAAAATAACAAATGATATGAAATATTGAAAAATATATAAGTTAAAATTGTTAGATAAAAGAAATGAGGATGTAGGCAGTGGCAAGGTTGAGGGCCATATATAAACGATGCTCTCAGGTGTTGAGCAGTTCATTAACTCTCTGGTGGTGCAGCTGACCAGACCGGTGCAGCTGACCAGACCGCCTCACACGTACACACATCTATATTCACCCAGTATGTGTTCTTCGTATTAACTATGGGTACTGTTAGGTTCAATAGTGGTGCATTAGCATTCCCAGACATCATTACATTTCCTGCAGTACTTCGTTCATTTCCTGTTTCAGTACTTCTGTTACAGTGCTAGGCGTTGTTATCCATGGAAGATTGGTGTTCGATACCACACGGGATATTTGTGTTACCAGTGTCTCAACCTCTAACCAGTTAGTACATTTGTTTAGAATTCTCTTTGTTGTATTCTAATTGGTTTCGAAATCTTGTATGGAGTCTGCCTACACCACTCTCCTCTGTATTTAATTTGTTTACACTTCTGACACAGAAGATGTGTTGGTATAATCCCCATGTGACTCATTTGGGACTTATGTTGTCACCTGAGTACCGTAATTCATCTCACTTCCTGTGAGTATTTTGTACACAGAGATCATATCTCTCATATTTCATCCACCTTAGTTACATGATATTTTGTTCCTCGATTATTTTGTCCTGACTCAGGCTTTTCCGCTCTAGCCTCAGTGTAATGTTATGCGTCTGATATCATACAGTTTCGCTTTTTTACTTTATGAAAAATGGTTCTGAATGGCTCCTTGTTCAGATTTTGAAGACATTTCTTATTTTTGTCAAACTTACATATGCAAGAAGGGAATTATCAGGGGAAAGCGCTAAGCCATTACCAGTATATAGCCCTTGGAAGGGGTCAGGATAAGGACTTACATATGAAGTAGTTGTTAAGCTGTTCGATGTGATGTGTACATACAAATGTGTGCCAGTGTCTAACTCTGGTATTATATCCCGTCCCAGAAGATACGTTGCATCTAGCCTCTTACCTTCAGCAGCTATTTTCATTACTTTGCAATTACTTGAGTTGAGGTGTCACTTGTCAGACCAATTATGTAGTCTTTCCAGGTCTTGTGTCGTGTTTATGGTTCTCGTTAATGTCTTATCTGTAAGCATGGATAAGAAAGAGTCCATTTCATTTAGGAAATCGTTCACGTACATCAGGAATAGAACGGGTCCAAATACCGTACCGTAAGGAACCACACACCTCAACAGGTTGATAATTCTTCAATCATTCTGAGTATTTCTAGTATATTGCTTAGATATTCCTTCGTCTGTTGCAGCATCTACAAAATCGCTAAAGCATATTTCTACAATTTGTGAGTAGACTTATGTGGGGCAATGTTGCCAAGTCATAAAAATCTAAGATTCTCAGGGCAGAATGTTCCATCCATATGTACGCGTTTCATTGTGTATACTAATATTATGTGCGTGTTTATTGTGGTGCAGGATAAACATGTACACACACACGTTCCTCAGTGTACACCAAGTTTATACGAGTGTTCCTTGTTTTCCAGGATGCTGAGGTGGGCGGCAGTGGTGGTGGTGGTGTTGGCGGGGACGGCCATGGCGGCGTCTGTAGGGGAGGACCCAGCTTCACACCGAGACCCTAAACGTGAGTGTTGGCACTGGTGGCAGTGATGGCAACAGTGTGAGTGTTGGCACTGGTGGCAGTGATGGCAACAGTGCCAGTAGCGTGAGTGTTGGCACTGGTGGCAGTAATGGCAACAGTGCCAGTGTACGGCCAAATGCGAGTATTGACAGTGTTAGAATAGGCGTACAAATGACTCGTGTACAATATTATAATCTTGCTCATGATTCACCAAGCATTTATTTCACTTGCGTTTCACTTACGAAACCTGTACATCTTTTTAAAATCATAATGGCTTTGTTTACACATACTACACAGTTGACAAACTTTGAAACTTCACAACTCAAGGTTATTATTGTCATAATCAACCTCGTTGTGTTTCGGAGCTCACAAACTGATAAATGTAATCAAGGCCGCTTTAAGGAAAGATGTACAGGTTTCGTAAGTGGCTAAATCGTGCTCCTAGTAGATGAGTGGTGTATGTAGAAGACACTCGTAAACTCCGTGTTAATCATACGAGCAATGATGGTAGTGTTGATGCTAATCGTAAGTAAAACCAATCATATGTAACAGTCTCCGTGGTGTAGTGGTAAGACACTCGCCTGGCGTTCCGCGAGCGCTATATCATGGGTTCGTATCCTGGCCGGGGAGGATATACCGGGCGCAATTCCTTAACTGTAGCCTCTGTTTAACGCAACAGTAAAATGTGTACTTGGATGAAAAAACGATTCTTCGCGGCGGGGATCGTATTCCAGGGACTTGCCCGAAACGCTACGCGTACTAGTGGCTGTACAAGAATGTAACAACTCTTGTATATATCTAAATGTGTTGGTAGAGGCCACAACAAGCCATTACAAGTCCTGGTAGTGTTGTTAATGGCGCAACTGGACAACAGCCGCTTGTTTGTTCCTTATGCAGGACAGTTGGAAGATATTGTTGGTGCTAATAACAGTGTTGACATTCCATAACCATATTAGCAAGGCGACAGTGTTAGAATAACTGCGGCTAAAGTGACAGAATAATTAGGAAGTGGTTAATAAATTGTTATTTAAACGCTAATTAAAGAATAAATGTACCAATGCACCAGAAAACGCAGTTCTCAAACCACAATATATACTAAACCTAAAAAACAAAGGAGAAACTAAGCAAGTGCCGTTTGTGTCTACATGTGGGTCGCGACCCACCTAACCTCCCGTGGTGGCCTACTTTTAGCTTTTTACTCCCAGGAGAGCCTCCGACTCCCGCGCCGCCCGACTCCCTCGTCTTCACTTCACTCTCTCACTTCCTCCAAATAAACCTTTCCCTATATTATATATTTATATAATATTGAATTCAAATACATCTTCAAGATTGAGTACACGTTTTTCTAGATTAAATTTTGTATTCTTAAACTTACAAAGAAGAATGTTAATTATTGTAGAAATAAATATAATTAGATAATGCTGACTTGTCATAGAAAATGGTCAGTGAAGAAGCACAGCCGTATGGCTATGTATCGGTCTTATAAACAGACATGGAACAAGACGTGTAAGAAAGGACATGCATTATTTCATTTACTCTTCATACTAGTAAATCGCTTACTAATGAGAACCATAAAGAAGCAGACACAAGTTAAATGTGATTTTTAATATATTTAAATTTCAAACATTTTAGTGGACGTTAAAGCTTTGGGATGTCGGTGAGTAGATATTATAGGTCTAACAACAACAATAATTATAATATAACTAAAACTAGTCACATATACAACATGCGAGGCAGAGGTGGTCAGGTGTGTGTGTTCTCCTAAAAAGGCTTCTTAATGGATATAAATTTGACAAGTTTAGATTCAGGAAAGACTTGGATAAATACTGGTTTGGAAATAGGGTTGTTGATTTATGGTCCAAATTACTGGGTAACATAATAGACGTGGGCACACGTGATTGTTTTAAGCGTAGGTTCGACGTATAAATGAATCAATTTAGGTAGATATAATTAGGAGCTGTCAGGTATATGCCAATAGGCTTTCTGCAGTTTCCTAAAAGCTTAGTTGAACTGAATCAGAACAAATCTATTTTCTTTTCAATGAAAAGTCAGCGGTTTACGAAGAGAATACAGCTTTCTACGCCATTCTTGACTGCCAGAGTTCTTCAAACTGGCAACCAAAGCAATCAACGAAGCACTTTTCTATGTAAAGAAAACTTGCGTTTCGCAGTGACCTGTGTCTTCAGTAGCCACGGCCAAGATGGGAAATATCAAGGCCAAGATTCAGCCACTTACGAAACCTTTATTTCTTTCCTTAATCACGGCGGCTGTGTTTACACTCATTAAACAGTTTATGAGTTCCGAAGCACTACGAAGTTGTTTATAACAACAATAACCTTGAGTTGTGAAGCTCCTAAGCTCGTAAATTGTTTAATAAATGTAAACAAAGCTGCCATGAGTTAGAAAATATAATAATAATTCATTCATTGTGTCGGGGGGACAGGTAACCAGAGTGTAGGGTATAGGTGCATGTTATATGTACAGATGTACAGGTTTCTAAATGGTTGCGCAAATGCTTGACGTGACTCCATCTTTATAGTGGCTCAGGCCTTAATTCCCTGCCTCAGCACTCACACAGGACTGAGACAAATGGCATTGTTTACATGGAAGTAAATACATAAGATAAAATTGTTCCTGGTAGACCTGGCGGGACGCTATGCTGAGGACCAGTATAGTGTACACTGTTCTGGTACAATGTAAACTGTTCTGGTACACTGTACACTGTTCTGGTACACCGTACACTGTTCTGGTACACTGTACACTGTTCTGGTACACTGTACACTGTTCTGGTACACTGTACACTGTTCTGGTACACTGACGCTTAGTGAAAACTTTCCTTTCTCCTCACCAATCAGCTTAGAGAAAACTTTTGCAGCTGCCACTCAGCTAAGAGAAAGCTTTTACAGTTGCCACTGAGCTTAGAGAAAACTTTTTCAGTTATCGTTCAACTTAAAGAAAACCTTTCCAGTCATCAATGAAATTAGAGATAATAGTTCAGTTTAGACTAAATACTCAGAGGAGCTTGCATAATAATATTACGGTAAAGAGTTCACACACAACTAATCTAATCTACAAGTATAAATAGTTAAGTCGGAAGCGTACTCTCTATGTCAAATAACTGTAGACCGCTTCCTACTTGATATTCAGTAGGGGAACAACGCCCGGCGCGCCTCTGGGGGCTGGAACAACTACCTCGGTGAGGGTCATCTTCTTAACGAGCCATCTACCAAGAATCTAAATTAGCGGTCCGGTAACCTAGATTCTCGTTCCACATGTGATCCGCCAGGTTGTTGTGGGCGCTGGCGAGGCTGTGGGAAGGTTGGGGTTTAGAGATCATATCCCCTCGCTGTTTGTTTGAGATTCTCAGCCTTACAGGAGTATATTTCCTGCTGTTTTGTGGTACTGTTAAGTATTCTGAGGCACTTCCATCCAGCTTACGGGACCCTCGTATGTATGTAAATGTTTTCATAGACATTGCATAGTATCTAATGCAGTGTGTGTGTACTCACCTAGTTGTGCTTGCGGGGGTTGAGCTCTGGCTCTTTGGTCCCGCCTCTCAACTGTCAATCAACTGGTGTACAGATTCCTGAGCCTACTGGGCTCTATCATATCTACACTTGAAACTGTGTATGGAGTCAGCCTCCACCACATCACTGCCTAATGCATTCCATCATTCCACCTGTTCACTACTCTGACACTGAAAAAGTTCTTTCTAACGTCCCTGTGGCTCATTTGGGTACTCAATTTCCACCTGTGTCCCCTTGTGCGTGTGCCCCTTGTGTTAAATAAACTATCTCTATCTACCTTTATCAATTCTTCTGAGAATCTTGTATATGGTGATCATGTCTCCCAAAACTCTTCTGTATTCCAGCGACAAGGGGTCTAGCTCCCTTAGTCTCTTCTCGTAGCTCATACCTCTCAGCTCGGGTACTAGTCTGGTGGCATACCTCTGAGCCTTCTTCAATTTAGTCTTGGGCTTGACTAGATTTGGACTCCATGCTGGAGCCGCATACTCCAGGATTGGTCTGACATATGTGTGGTATACAAAATTCTGAATGATTCCTTACACAAGTTTCTAAAGGCTGTTCTTATGATGGCCAACCTGGCATATGCTGGTGAGTATGTATGTATGTGTGTGTGTGTGTGTGTGTGTGTGTGTGTGTGTGTGTGTGTGTGTGTGTGTGTGTGTGTGTGTGTGTGTGCGTGCGTGCCAGTGGCCAACTTCCGCATAGTGTAGGAGCCGCCGCAGAGGGAAGGGCAAAGGCAAGGTTACGGTGACAAAAAAAGTGTTTGTTATTAAGGTCAAGTATGTGTTGGCATTTATAGTGGCGGGTTGGGTTCACTGACCCTGCCTCAGGACCCGTGGGGCCTTCTCTCTCCCTATCCTCTATCCCTATCATTCCCTCTCATCTCCACCTCTCACTCCCTTCCCTCTTCTCTACCTGATTCTGCTCTCTCCTCTTCTCGTCCGCTTTCTCTTCGTCTCTTTTTTCTTATCAGTCATTCAGTTTACAGCTCTCACTCACTTTCCTCTCTCTGTCTCTGTATCTGTATCTCTCTCTCTCGCTCTCTCTCTTTCTCTCTCTCTCTCTCTCTCTCTCTCTCTCTCTCTCTCTCTCTCTCTCTCTCTCTCTCTCTCTCTCTCTCTCTCTCTCTCTCTCTCGCTGGTTCTCTTCTCCCTTTCCCTGTGTTTGGGAGCGGCGGTGCCGGGGTGTAGACGGTGTGTGTCATGGAGGAGAAACCCGACGACGCTGTGGGATATCGGTCACCCGGGCTGTTGCCGGATGTCGGTCAAGACTACTGGCTGGCTGACTGGCTGGCTGGCTGGCTGCTACACCATGATCCAGGTCATCCCTCCCTCTCCCCCCCCACCACCATCATCTCTCTCCTGCTATGGTACCGTCCTCACCTCCCCACCACCACCATCTTCCCCAACACTCCCCCCACCCCTCAATACCCCACAAACCCACTTGCATCGTTTCACTTCCTCCCGGATGCTGATTCATCTCCTAATCATCTTCAGTCTGAAGATAATGTCTCCCAGCTTCATATCTCTCTCTCTCTCTCTCTCTCTCTCTCTCTCTCTCTCTCTCTTTCTATTTCCTTTTCGTCTGTTTGTATATGTTTCTCTCTCCAGCCGACCACTTCCGTATGGACCAATAGGAGCTGTCTGCTATGGACCAATAGGAGCTGTCTGCTATGGACCAATAGGAGCTGTCTGCTATGGACCAATAGGAGCTGTCTGCTATGGACCAATAGGAGCTGTCTGTTATGGACCAATAGCAGGTGCCTCGTATGTTCTTACGGTCTATGGACACTTTGCCTGGACACGTCAGCGCTACTCTTGCACACTTGGGGGTTCTGACGCCAGCCCTACCTATCCCAGCCTCGTCCCTGCTTTAACTTGGGGGATATGTTCATCCCAAGACTATCCCCACACCTGCTCCAGTTTACTTTTTTTCAGATCCACACCTGCTCCACCCATACGCCAGACCGTCACCAGATAACGACCGTACTATCTGTGCTTGTTTCAGTGTTCCCGGTGGTGCAGATCGTGACCTTCGAAAACGGGCCGTGCGCGGCGGCCACCGGGGAACAGGGCACTTGCTACAGCCAGAAGGAGTGTGACACCCTCGCTGGCACCGCCTCTGGCACCTGTGCCAATGGCTTCGGTGTCTGCTGCGTCTGTGAGTATTGGTGTGTGTGTGTGTGTGTGGGTGCGTGGGTGTGGTGTGTGTGTGTGTGTGTGTGGGTGTGTGTGTGGGTGTGTGTGTGTGTGTGTGTGTGTGTGTGTGTGTGTGTGTGTGTGTGTGTGTGTGTGTGTGTGTGTGTGTGTGTGTGTGTGTGTGTGGCTGTGTGTGTGTGTGTGTGTGTGTGTGTGATCTTTTCTTGAATAATTCCTAATAGTCCTGTTAGTAAAATATTATTAGAAAAAAACATTTAATGTTCAGATTATTATATTTATCGTATGACACCTATCCTCCTATGCACCTATCCCCTGTGCACCTATCCCTCCTGTGCACCTATCCCCCTTGTGCACAACCCATCCACCAAGCTGCACACGCCATCATTCCTTTCACCTATCCCGTGTCGTCCACTCCCGCACTGCTTATACTGTAATATATACCCCATGCACCTGTGCACCCGTACACCCGTGCACCTGTGCACGTGTGGCATGAGCACACACTCTCACTAACTGCCGCCCCTGGTGGTGCTGGTCCGGCAGTGTACACCACCTGCGGCAACACCTTGGCTGTCAACGGCAGCTACTTCGTCAACGCCGGCTACCCGACCTCTGTGGGCTCCGCTGGTATCTGCTCCGTCACCCTCACGCCCCCTGCTGGGGTAAGTAGCCCCCCCTGCACCCCACCACCACCATCACCATCACCTGTCACCATCACCACCACCACCATCACCACCTGTCACCATCACCACCACCACAAGCACCACCATTACAACTATCACTCCTATCGTCACTATTAAACAGCAGCACCACCACTACCAGCAGTAGCACCAACCTACCACTACCACCACCAGCTCCACCACAACCACTACCACCACCACCAGCACCACTACCACCACCGCCTCCCTCTACAAGCGAGTCCAATAAGCATATAATCATCTCAATCCTTTTTTCAGAAGTTTCTCTGGTGGTTTAGGGCAAGTTAGAGCACTACTCTTTGGCGGGATATGGCGGTGGGACACTGGCTGGGGGGACTGGGACGGTGGGACACTCACTGGGGGGGGGACTGAGACGGTGGGACACTGGCTGGGGGGACTGGGACGGTGGGACACTCACTGGGGGGGGACTGAGACGGTGGGACACTGGCTGGGGGGACTGGGACGGTGGGACACTTGCTGGGGGGACTGGAACGGTGGGACACTCACTGGGGGGGACTGGGACGGTGGGACACTCACTAGGGGGGACTGGGACGGTGGGACACTCACTGGGGGGACTGGGACGGTGGGACACTCACTAGGGGGGACTGGGACGGTGGGACACTCACTGGGGGGGACTGGGACGGTGGGACACTCACTAGGGGGGACTGGGACGGTGGGACACTCACTAGGGGGACTGGGACGGTGGGACACTCACTGGGGGGACTGGGACGGTGGGACACTTGCTGGGGGGACTGGGACGGTGGGACACTCACTGGAGGGGACTGGGACGGTGGGACACTCACTAGGGGGACTGGGACGGTGGGACACTCACTAGGGGGACTGGGACGGTGGGACACTTGCTGGGGGGACTGGGACGGTGGGACACTCACTGGAGGGGACTGGGACGGTGGGACACTCACTGGAGGGGACTGAGACGGTAGGACACTTGCTTGGGGGACTGGGACGGTGGGACACTCACTGGAGGGACTGGGACGGTGGGACACTCACTAGGGGGGACTGGGACGGTGGGACACTTGCTGGGGGGACTGGGACGGTGGGACACTCACTGGAGGGGACTGGGACGGTGGGACACTCACTGGAGGGACTGGGACGGTGGGACACTCACTGGAGGGGACTGGGACGGTGGGACCAGGAGCTTTAACCTGGAGCGTTACACAGGAGCTTTACATGGGAACTTTAACTAAGAGCTCTGCACAGGAAGGTGCTGGCTCTATCACTTAGTGACGTTAGAGTGGGACATTATCACGCGATAAAGGCTCCACCAGAGGACGTCTGAAGAAGAAGAGACATTGGCATGATGTTATCTGCGTGACCTTCGTCAGTAGGGGCCGCGGGGCGGTGAGAGAGAGACGTGTAGGAGGGGGACGTAGGGGGTGATGTATTAACTGTGAACCTCAACAGTGTACCAGACCTGTGGAGGCGTGATAGAGGCCAACGGCACCTACTTCGTCAATCCTGGCTTCCCGGCTTCCCTCTACAGACCCTCCATGTGTTTTGTTTCCTTGAAGCCGCCGCCGGGGGTGAGTTGTCGTCGCTGCCACCACCACAGCCGCCGCCGCCGCTGCTGCCACCTGCACCACCACTATCACAGCTGCTGCCACCTGCACCACCACTGTCACAGCTGCTGCCACCTGCACCACCACTGTCACAGCTGCTGCCATTCTGCACCACCACTGTCACAGCTGCTGCCATTCTGCACCACCACTGTCACAGCTGCTGCCACCTGCACCACCACTGTCACAGCTGCTGCCACCTGCACCACCACTGTCACAGCTGCTGCCACCTGCACCACCACTGTCACAGCTGCTGCCATTCTGCACCACCACTGTCACAGCTGCTGCCACCTGCACCACCACTGTCACAGCTGCTGCCATTCTGCACCACCACTGTCACAGCTGCTGCCACCTGCACCACCACTGTCCTAGCCGCCACCACCACTTGCACCACCACTCTCATAGCCATACACCACCACTATCACAACCACTACCACCACCTGCACCACCACTATCACAGCCAACACCACCACCAGCAAAAAATCATCTCTACCACCTACACTACCATCACAAACACCACCATAACTGCTACCACCATCACCACCACCAGTATCACCATCACAACTACCACCATCACAGCCATCACCACCACCCCACCACCAGTACAACCATCACAGCTACCACCATTGACAGCTACCATCACCACCCCACCACCACCAGTACCACCATCACAACTACCACCATCACAGCCATCACCACCACCCCACCACCAGTACAACCATCACAGCTACCACCATTGACAGCTACCATCACCACCCCACCACCACCAGTACCACCATCACAACTACCACCATTGACAGCTACCATCACCACCACCCCACCACCAGTACCACCATCACAACTACCACCATCACAGCTACCATCATCACCCCACCACCAGTACCACCATCACAACTACCACCATCACAGCTTGCAATATTTTGCTCGTGACTTGAAACACTGATAAAACATAATGTTATCTCCTTTAATGATAAGTCTTGTTCAGAATGACCGTGACATTAATCCTATCTTGTTCTGTCTGTCTGTGGGGCTAATCCTGTATTGATCTCTCTCTATGAGATGGAAAGTAAGGAACTACCAGAAAGTTAGAGAGTTCCTGGAGGGTAAAGCTACGCAGGAAATGATGGACTTAATAAGTAAGAAGTGCAAGGAAGTAGTGAATCTTTTGCAGATATATTCATAAATCTACTTCCTAGCCCTGCAGACGTGTTTACAAAGTTACTTCCTAGCCCTGCAGACGTGTTTACAAAGTTACTTCCTAGCCCTGCAGACGTGTTTACAAAGTTACTTCCTAGCCCTGCAGACGTGTTTACAAAGTTACTTCCTAGCCCTGCAGACGTGTTTACAAGGTTACTTCCATACCCTGCAGACTTGTTTACAAAGTTACTTCCTAGCCCTGCAGACGTGTTTACAAAGTTACTTCCTAGCCCTGCAGACGTGTTTACAAAGTTACTTCCTAGCCCTGCAGACTTGTTTACAAAGTTACTTCCTAGCCCTGCAGACTTGTTTACAAAGTTACTTCCTAGCCCTGCAGACGTGTTTACAAAGTTACTTCCATACCCTGCAGACGTGTTAGAAAGTTACTTCCATACCCTGCAGACGTGTTTACAAAGTTACTTCCATACCCTGCAGACGTGTTTACAAAGTTACTTCCATACCCTGCAGACGTGTTTACAAAGTTACTTCCATACCCTGCAGACGTGTTTACAAAGTTACTTCCATACCCTGCAGACGTGTCAGATCCTGTTGAACTTCGACGACTTCGAGCTGGTGGGACCCGTGGCGGGCGACTGCACCAACGACACCTTCGTCGTGCTGGGCGCCAACCCGGGCTTCATGGTCCCTACCTTGTGTGGTTTTAACAGCGGCCAGCACAGTAAGTTCCTCTCTCCCACCTCTTCCTCTCCCTGCCCCAGCTCTTCCTCTCCCTGCCCCAGCTCTTCCTCTCCCTCTCCCACCTCTTCCTCTCCCTCTCCCACCTCTTCCTCTCCCTGCCCCACCTCTTCCTCTCCCTCTCCCAGCTCTTCCTCTCACTCTCCCACCTCTTCCTCTCACTCTCCCACCTCTTCCTCTCTCTCTCCCAGCTCTTTCTCAAGCTGTGTATGTGTGTAATTACCTAAGTGTAGTTACATGATGATAGTTACGCTTGCTTGTGTGCCGTCTTCCTTAGTGTTTGGTCTATACAATCATTGCTAAAACTATTGGTTTTGGCGACCCCCTAACCTCACACTGGTGTGTGTATGCTAAGACTCCACTAGTCCAACATGGCTCCAAACTAAGATATTTAGAATACGCCAGATGCTCTAGACATTCCTAAGGTAATTAGAAGGAAAAATCGCTCAGCCAGTGAGATAATATAGCACTTGGAAAGGGTCAGAATAAGGATTTGGGATGGGACTGGGGAAAGGAATGGTGCCTAACCACTTGTGGACGGTCGGTGATTGAACGCTGACCTGCATGAAGCGAGACCGTCGCTCTACCGTCCAGCCCAAGTGGTTGGATTAGACATTGGTAAATAACACCACACACGTGGCATGGATTCTTATATTTTAAAATGATTCTGAACCTCATAGAATATTAATTTATATTCACGTCTTTAGGGACGACCTGAAGGCATAAGACGCCAGCGAGTACTATTACCGGGATCAGATATATGCGAGGTCCAGTAGTCGAGGCTGTGTACCAGTGCGGACCGTGTGAAGGGCAAGGGAGCACAACCTGTCCTCTTACAAATTACGTCGCTTCTCGCTCGTATGCGCACTCGGGTTAAAAATCGACGTAACTCGAAATCGAATCGGCTCACGAAAGTGATGTACTGTCCCGTTTTCTGTTTTGGGTCCTCTGGCTTACTCGGTTAGGTTAGGAGAGAAAACTTTCAATTAACTTTCGAAACTTTCAATTAATTTTCGAAAACCGAAACTTTCAGCTTTCATGACGTTTTGAAACCTTAGGAGAGCTTCCTGTCCTCCTAACCTACCAGGGGACCCTTAACTTGCTGTTTGGGGAAAACATAAAAAAATTATTTTCAATTAATTGTCCTTTTTCAAAATACTGCCATTTTTGTCCGTAGCGCATACGAGCGACGTAATTTGTAAGAGGACAGGTTGGAGCCCCCTTTCCTTCATACGGTCCGGACTGGTACACAGCCTCCACTACTAGATTTCTCATATATCTGATCCCGTTAATATCACTCGCTGGCGTCTCTTGCCTTCAGGTCGTCCTGAAGATGTGAATAGACTTAATGCTGCCCCAACCCAGGAACCCTAACCTAACCACTAGGAGATAAGGCACCAACCATCCCTGACGTGACCCTGAGACAGGAGGTCCTCCTGAGACAGAGGAGGAGCAAGGAGAGGTTAAGATGGACCCATAGACACGCGACCCAGATCCCGAGTGTGATACCTGAATGTCTTAGTGATTACAGACTTCAATACTCATTAGAAAGTCCAGATTCACACTATTAGACACATTTCCTTTCACCTGATGCTTCTGTTTACCCAGCAGTAAACTAGGTAACAGGGAATTAAACAGTTGTCGCAGGGGTTGCATCCTGAGCAAGATCAGTAGTTGGTATAGAAGAGGAGGGGGGACCTACCTATATATATATATAGATATATATATATATATATATATATATATATATATATATGTAGATATATATATATATATATATATATATATATATATATATATATATATATATATATATATATAAACAATAATAGTTTTTACATATAGAAATGTCAAGTATAAACTGGCGTTATGTGGTCGTTGTTAACAATGTTGTTTCGTTCAGTGTTCATCGATGTGGACAACTCAGCGGGCCCGTACCAGCTGGTGACGTCCCTCTCACCCTTCAACTTCCAGCGGAGATGGAAGATCAAGGTGACATACATCAGCGTGACCACTCCGTGCAGGGCGCCCTACAGGTGCCTCCAGTACTTCTCCACTCCCAGTGGACAGATAAGCTCCTTCAACTTTGGTGGCACGCCTTCCATGATGCTTAATGACCAGGTAACTACCACTCACAACATCTTTGGCAGAAATGTCGGCCTCCAAAACATTGACTATTATCAATTGTCATCCACACTTCCCTGGAAATAACCATTCAACCATTCTTCCTCTCCACCTCACTCCAGTTCGAACTCAAACTCGAGTTATATATATATATATATATATATATATATATATATATATATATATATATATATATATATATATATATATATATATATATATATATAACACTGTGTCTTCCCCCCTGACAGGCCTACTCGATCTGCTTCGGCTACGTGCCTGGCTACTGCGACATAGGCATCAGCTACTCCAGGTTCGACTTGGGCAACGTTAATCAGCAGTGTACGTCTGACTTCGTGGCCAGCGGCGGTGAAAAGCTGTGCGGTGACTTCACTGCTTTCACCAGTCAAGGTGCGTGTGCGTGTGCGTGTGTGTGTGTGTGTGTGTGTGTGTGTGTGTGTGTGTGTGTGTGTGTGTGTGTGTGTGTGTGTGTGCGCGCGTGTGTGTGTGTGCGTATTTACCTAGTTGTGCTTGCGGGGGTTGAGCTCTTTGGGGCTCTTTGGTCCCGCCTCTCAACTGTCAATCAACTGGTGTACAGGTTCCTGAGCCTATTGGGCTCTATCATATCTACACTTGAAACTGTGTATGGAGTCAGCCTCCACCACATCACTGCCTAATGCATTCCACTTGTTAACTACTCTGACACTGAAAAAAAATTCTTTCTAATGTCCCTGTGGCTCATTTGGGCACTAAGTTTCCACCTGTGTCCCCTTGTGTGTGTTCCACCTGTTCCAAAGTGTTTCTTTGTCCACCCTGTGTGTGTGTGTGTGTGTGTGTGTGTGTGTGTGTGTGTGTGTGTGTGTGTGTGTGTGTGTGTGTGTGTGTGTGCATCTAATATAATTTACAATTATTCTCAGTATTAATGTGTGGCCTTTCCCCCCCTGCAGTGAACTCCACTGGTCCAGCAAACTTGCTAGTGGTGTCCGACAGTGTCAACGACAGGGAGGAAGAGGGCTTCGCCGGCAGCTACATGATGATGGCCTGCTAGTCATAGACCCTCGCCCCCTGGCCGCCCACACCCACGCCCGTTCCCGCCGCCCCGCCCCCACGCCCCCACGCGCGCACGCTCATAAGACGCGCGCGCACACACATCAGGCACACTGGAGGGCCCTGGCGCGCCATGCAGGAAGACAAACACCTCGCTCTCAACAAGTCTCTTGGACCAAATACCAAAACACCTGCTGCATCAACCCAACGCATTTCTTGAGGTGCAGTGAAAACAAAATTTGAAAGTTCGGAATTGACTCAGGCATATAACATGCCAACATTCAGTAAGCTACACATGCGCGGTGAGGTTAGAGACGTTGCTGCATCTAGAAGCTATGTTGGGCCCCGGTGGGTGTCGGTGTGCACGTGTTCCCGCGCGAGAGAGAGCAGGCGAGGCCCGCGCAGGCTGCCCCAAAGTACGGCTTTACATGACCGTTAGCCTCTGTAATACAGGAGCCGTTTTTATTCATTGTATAAAAGTGTAAATTAAGCGGGCAACAAGTGACATGTATAGCACTGTACAGAACCTATTTACTTTTTAAGACTATCAAATGCGTTTTGAGAGTCAAGCGTGTGAATCCGTGAATGTGGACATAATCATGTTATTTAATTTATAATTATTTAATAATTTATTGATAAGTTATTTTTTATGTTAAGTTTTATGTCAACCACGATCCTCAGGGCAATTACCGGCAAGAGAAACAGAGACGATGTGATCACCGTTCGCTGTATCGAGACATGTTCGTTGTATTGAGACATATGTACACTGTATTGACACACACATGTTCGCTGTATCGAGACAATAAATGAAAATAATAATCACAACGGCTTTCGATATTCCTTGAATCTAGTGTGTACTCACCTTGATCCGCAGGCTTCGAACCGGGTCTGAGGAATGCGGGACAATGCCAGCCCGTCCTCCAAACAAAGATCCAAAAGTGATTCCATGCACCCGCCAAACCCCCTGTTTATGAATGAAAAGCGATTTACACACGACTCACAACTGCTGACGTTCGAACATATCCGGAACAAGTGTTTCACTGACGAATTTTGTTCGAATCACAACGCTATAAATGCTTCACCCACGTACTACAAATACAAATAATCGCCAACAGAACCTAAACACCTAACCTAACCTATGCCTATATATACACAATATGCTAATATATTATAATATTAATTTATACTTGAGAAAATTCCCGTTTTGAATGAACAGCATGTTAAAATTTATGAATGCGTCTGTGGAGTTGACCGCTGAATGTAATGGACTTGAGTCGAGGACGGGTTGGACAATGCAAGTAGTCACGCGGGTCTCTGGAGTGTAGGAGCCGCAACTACATGTGTGCCAGTTTGGGTGGAGTTAAAAGCAACGTAGGTATTTACAGAGGTAATTATGTGCTTATGGATGTCTAAGTCATCAGGTCGCGTTTGTTCGTCGTGACAAAGATAAAAATACTTAAGACCACGAAGCAAGGACAAAAATATCCTGGAACATAATAGAGTTTTAAGGAATGATGTGTTCGAGCGGCGAGGAGTCCCATGAAGGAAGGACGTAAACGGCACAGCCATCACAATGGAAGACAGAGCCACACACCAGGTGACGAGGCAGTCACCACCGGAGGCTTGGAGCTCAACCCCACCAAAGAAATGGGAGCGGGACAGAGAGGGTCAGTTGGGATAGTCCGAGACAAAGCCTGGTCTGGCCCCACCACAGCCCGAACAATGAAGCCAGATTTTCCAACACGGTCTGACTCGGGGGACCTAGTCGCCCAACCCACGGGTCTGAGAAAGAGAAAGTTACAAATATACATAAAAGTAATCTTGGAAAACTTCGCAGCCCAGCGCCCCCACCTATCACAGAGTACACGCGGAAGGCACTAGCACATAGTCAATCAACCCAAGGAGTAACTGGAACAGTATATGTGAACAACCATTGTATTTACCTGAATTCAGTTGAGAGGCCGATAGGGAAACCATCCCCACAATGCACTTTGGCCCGATGTTGAGCCGTTGGGTAGGGCGAGTTTGTAAGCAGTCAACCACAAATGGACATTTTTCTAGTTCAGTATTCACTGGGCCATTTAGAATAAGAGGGTTGGGATCTGAGAAAATTAAATTTGTATTATAAGCAAATAGATTTGGTTTGAGGGGTTGAATGGCATTTGGAAGGTCTCTAGGAGGGAAGGGAACTATCAGGGGGGGGGCGCCAAGCCATTACGACTATATAGCACTGGGAAGGGGTCAGGATAAGGATTTGGGATGGAACGAGGAGGGAAAGGAATGGTGCCCAACCACTTGGACAGGTCGGAGATTGAACGCCGACCTGCATGAAGCGAGACCGTCGCTCTACCGTCCACCCCAAGTGAACGGTAGGAGACTATCAGGGAATGAGAGTAACCTGAAACACCTCCTGGAGGGAGGTAATAGCTGACTATACCATGGGAGCATCATGGGAAAATTTCAAACGGGTCATCACTAAGGGAACTATACATGGATGACGCCATTAGTAAAAAGAGCTTTGATAACTAAGTGGAACACACAAATCACAATAGCGTGATGCATCAAATGAACAACCATGTCGTAGCTCAGTCGATTAAGGCAGCGTCTGGGATCCTCTCGGACGTGGTTCGAACCCTCGTCACGGCCCTTGTGGATTTGTTAACTAAGTGGAACCTCTGGAGAAGGCATATATCCACGATGAACATCACTGATTATGAAATATACAAGAGGGCATTCAGTTCAGCCACCCCAGGAAGTCAGATCAGCAAATAGAAACTATGAAAGAAAACTTGCCCAAAACATAAGGGCATAGTCCTTCTATGCATATATAAGAAGTCAAACCAAAACAAAGAACTTGGAGGACCCTTAAAATATGAGGCCAACCAAGTTATAATAGACGTTAAATGGATCGCAAACACTCTGAATGAATACCTTACATCAGTGTTCACACTAGAAGGATTAGAAAACATCAAATCTCCCCATTATAAGAGTTTGTGTTTCCGAGGGCGCACTGATCACATTATACAGATCTGTATCCTCCTCCTCCGCTGCTGCTGTGTCAACCCTGTAACACACTCCCACTGTCAGTATGTCACCATCTTGAGCTAGTATACTGCACCGCTGCTGCTGTGTCAACCCTGTAACACACTCCCACTGTCAGTATGTCACCATCTTGAGCTAGTATACTGCACCATACACACTCTGAGGCTCCCATGGTGTTTACTTCCTCATCGGTTATCTTAAGATCTTCTTGAGGTTATCTTGAGATGATTTCGGGGCTTTTTAGTGTCCCCGCGGCCCGGTCCTCGACAAGGCCTTCACCACCAGGAAGCAGCCCGTGACAGCTGACTAACACCCAGGTACCTATTTTACTGCTAGGTAACAGGGGCATAGGGTGAAAGAAACTCTGCCCATTGTTTCTCGCCGGCGCCTGGGATCGAACCCAGGACCACAGGATCATATGACCAGCGTGCTGTCCGCTCGGCCGACCGGCTCCCTTCCCTCCCGGCCTCGGTGGTTGCATTCAGGTCCTCTTTCACATATAAAGCAATACATCACCTGCTGTTGTTGTGTCTTTTTCTGTATGTTGGGGGTATTCTGGGAGGTGGAAGTTCCCCTTCAATAATGTCCCCTCGTCCTCAACCTTCATCTCATCTCGTCCTTGCCCGCAACGCTATGCGTGCTAATGGCTGCACAAGAATGTATGTAAGAACATAGTGGCTGTACAAGACTGTGTGTAAGAACATACTGGCTGTACAAGACTGTGTGTAAGAACATAGTGGCTGTACAAGACTGTGTGTAAGAACATAGTGGATGTACAAGACTGTGTGTAAGAACATAGTGGCTGTACAAGACTGTGTGTAAGAACATAGTGGCTGTACAAGACTGTGTGTAAGAACATACTGGCTGTACAAGACTGTGTGTAAGAACATACTGGCTGTACAAGACTGTGTGTAAGAACATACTGGCTGTACAAGACTGTGTGTAAGAACATAGTGGCTGTACAAGACTGTGTGTAAGAACATAGTGGCTGTACAAGACTGTGTGTAAGAACATACTGGCTGTACAAGACTGTGTATAAGAACATAGCGGCTGTACAAGACTGTGTGTAAGAACATAGTGGCTGTACAAGACTGTGTGTAAGAACATAGTGGCTGTACAAGACTGTGTAAGAACATAGTGGCTGTACAAGACTGTATGTAAGAACATAGTGGCTGTACAAGACTGTGTGTAAGAACATAGTGGCTGTACAAGACTGTATGTAAGAACATAGTGGCTGTACAAGACTGTATGTAAGAACATACTGGCTGTACAAGACTGTGTGTAAGAACATAGTGGCTGTACAAGACTGTGTGTAAGAACATACTGGCTGTACAAGACTGTGTGTAAGAACATAGTAGCTGTACAAGACTGTATGTAAGAACATAGTGGCTGTACAAGACTGTGTGTAAGAACATACTGGCTGTACAAGACTGTGTGTAAGAACATAGTGGCTGTACAAGACTGTGTGTAAGAACATACTGGCTGTACAAGAATGTATGTAAGAACTCATATTTCACAGACGTCGGGATTCTGGCCCTCAGGGCATGCACACATCACATATACCACCAGGCTTCTCACGTTTGTGTAGAAGCACTTGTAACACAAGAAGCAGATTTACCTGAGGGTCTCTAACTCTACTGGCCTCGATGAGGACAGGAAGCCGGAGGCTTGTCAAAGGTTCAACAGATGTTCACCAGGTTCACAAAAAGCGATGGTTTCAAGCTCAACAAGCCACAATGTAGGACTGAAAACAAGAGATGCTTTTTCACCTACAGGGTTATAAACCCATGGAACCGCCTACCCGCCCAAGCCGTAAATGTCAAAACTGTTGAGCTTTAAAATACACCTGGACAAAAATCGTCAGAACAAAGGAACAAAGATCGACCTCTGACACGCCCGGACGGGGACAGGAGGTCCACCCATCTACTAACCTCCCAACCTTACATACCATCCATCTACTGTCTGTCTGTCTGTCTGTCTTCCATCTATACATCAGCCTTGGATACAATAATCCAAGTGTGACGCACCAGAGATTTATATTCAGTAATTACAACAAAATATCATATTGATTAATCAAATTACAGGTAATACAACCACCACCAATTGATATTCCTGAGCTCTATATAAAGTTACTCTGTCAGAGCTCCTCAGATATAAGGTACTATATAAATATATATCCCAAGTATAACCACTTTGAGGAGAATTATATCAATCATTATATCTCTGATAACGAAGCACGGATCACTCCCATGATGGGTGTAGGTAGTACAGTCGGGGTCGTGCTCGACCCACAATCATGAATTCCGGGTTTGAATCCCAGGCGGGACAGAAATAGTTGGGCACATTTCCTTTCACCTAATGCTCCTGTTCACCTAGCAGTGAGTAGGTACTCAGGAATTAGTCAGCTTGTTGTGGGTGTTACATCCTGGGCGGGGTCAGTAATTCGGTCTTGGTTACCTCGATAAAAGCCAAACATCTATGAATACACTCAGGCTTCCTGTCCCACCACACAAAAAAAAATATTATTATAAATTATCTATCCACCAACACTTTTTTTACTCCAAAAATATTGGTGGATACATCGTGAGTTTTTTTTATTATTATTATTTTCTACCACAGACGTGGCCAGACATTTACAATGCTAACCAGCATATATACATTTTCTTCTGTCCTCCATGGACAGCCATGGACAGGGTTAGAGATGTGTTAAACATATAGTTCAGGGAGATGGTGAGTGAGAGGCCGGGAGACCTTGTCAACAATGTATATTGTCACGACGGATCTGGGTAGATGTGTGTCAGATGTTCACCAGATGTGTGTCAGATGTTCACCAGATGTGTGTCAGATGTTCACCAGATGTGTGTCAGATGTTCACCAGATGTGTGTCAGATGTTCATCAGATGTGTGTCAGATGTTCACCAGATGTGTGTCAGATGTTCACCAGATGTGTGTCAGATGTTCACCAACCTTACAGTTTAGTTTAGTTCATTTATTATGCACCCCATACCCATCTTGTGGGTGGTAGTGGAAAGGGTTACAGAGGCACATAATGGGCTCAGGGACTGAACCCCACAATTCATTTAGCTAAGCAAGTTACAATCTTGATGAGCTAGTTACAAAATTCAGTATAAGTCGTCACATCATCAATGGGTTCGAGATCGACCACAAGTATAGTTTCTAAACTAAGCAACTGACATATGTGGAGAGTTAGTGTCACAATTGACATGTTTGTCCTGCACACCGCCCCCCATCCAGTGGGCAGTGGTGGATGGGGGGCGGAAAGTTAGGGAATCCAGTTAGGGAAATCCAGTGAGGGACCCTCTGGTCCCTCCCTGGATTTCCCTAACTGGGCCGAGAATCAGTGGTTCAAAAAGTTGTGCCTAGTCCTTGAGACCCAAAATGCGATCATCCTGAGTCTTCAAACAAAGAATCAAGCGAACGTCGCGAGCCTTCATCAACAACAACAAGAAATAACCCTTCTCCGGGAGGATATTAGAAGCTTTAAGGCTAGCCAAGATCAACTCCAGCGTGACTTGAATGATCTCCGTGAGGAAAATATGCGTCTAAAAACTGACGAAGCCATAAAAAACAAGAGGAAGCTCTCAACAAAATGACTGCTTGTATCAGTACATTATCCGCCCAACATTCCATCTCCCAGGATGAACAGGACCAGCAAAAGCTGCTCGACTTTGTTATTGTGTCGCCCCAAGTTATTCCTGTGGAACGTGAAGGTGAAAAGTGTATTGAAATAGTTCATCCTCTCATAAAAGACGAATTGCGTGTCACTCTAAATAAAACAGACATTATTGCTGCCTACAGAGTCTAAATTAGAACCCATCAGGTCTAAATTAGCGTAAAATTTGCCTCAAGCTAGCTTCCCAGTCCACAAAATCGCATCTTGTCCGGACAGCTGCATCCCAACGAAAGGGAATCTACATCAACGAGTGCTTGACTGGAAAAAGACAGCAACTCCTCCACCGCCTGCGTCAAATCCGTAATCAAAACCCAGCTGCGACTCATCAGTGCTTCGTTAGAGATGGCGTGATTAAAGTGAGAAAGACCTCAGTAGGGAAAATGTTTACAATTGCTAATGAGGATAACCTCAACACTTTCCTCTCCCAATGTTGTTTGTCCCACCTTATTATCACTCCCAATGAGTCAACATCATTAACCGCCTTGTCACCTGGTGTGGGCTAGGTATCCAAAGTCTCTTTGTTACACTTTTTTTAAAGTAAATTTTAATTTAATTGATATTAGTCAGTTATTGGACTCAGTTAATTGAGTGCATTAATATTTTCTCTAGTTCTTATTAATTATAGGATCATAACTAAATTATTTATAGTTAATAATAATTAGATTAAACTTCCCTATGTTTATTATTTAACTTTATTCTTTGCTTTCATTTATTACCTAGGTTGCCTAGCCTCGCCATACTCCCTTACTCCATTGTACCCCAGGCTTTGCCTGTCTCTCAAAATGTAAATTATTACTTACAGTGTACCTGAGAGTACTTGTAAGCAATCTACCTCATTTTCCTTTTTATTTTTTATTGTGTGTTTATCTTGTATAGTCTTGATTATATTTTCCTCCCCCTTTTACATCAAAATTTTGTTTTGTAATTGTCATTCTTGCTTTGTTTTCCAACAACCAGCCATCTTATGCTCATAGTTTTCTACCTAGAGTTTTATCTTCACACTGCATCTAGTGCTACCCAATCCACCAATATTTGTACCTAAGCCATATTACTTTACCATTGTAATCTTAGATATCATCTGATATCATGGTTGTTGTATTGAGTGCATATTCTACTGCATTATTCCTTGAAATGATCCTCATATTGTGCTTCAGAGAACCAATGTATAACCCTGTAATGTTACCCTAATGTACCTAGTAATCCTTGTTCATTATTGTGTATTAATCTAATCTGCTCGTGTCAACATTTCTTACAATGTATATGTAAACATTTTTTGTCAGTCTTACTGTAATTAATCTACTTAAAATTATCTGTACCTGTAAAGTAAAGCTGTAAAGTACCTGTAAACATTTTTTGTCAATTTTACTGTGAATTACTAAAAAATTATTTGTTAGTTTAAGGACTTGCCCGAAACGCTATGCGTGCTAGTGGCTGTACAAGAATGTAAAATTAACTTAATTTATATTGTTTTCTGTTAACCCCCAATGTACCTTCTTGTATATAAATAAATAAATAAATTAATAAATAAATAAATAAATAAAAAATAAATGTATTTGGAAGTGATGTGGTGGAGGCTGACTCCATACACAGTTTCAAGTGTAGATATGATAGAGCCCAATAGGCTCAGGAATCTGTACACCTGTTGATTGACAGTTGAGAGGCGGGACCAAAGAACCAGAGTTCAACCCCCGCAAGCACAACTAGGTGAGTACCTTCTCGTACTTTGTTTACTCAAATCAAATGTTTATTTAGGTAAGGTACATACATACAAGAGATTTTACAAAGAGTGATGGATTTATAGATAGGGCTAGTACATACAATGCCTAAAGCCACTATTACGCAAAGCGATTCGGGCACATTCCACATTCCATTCCACATTCTGGGTCCCTTGATTTGTAGAGCATTTCTAGTTTGATTAAGTCGTACTCTAGGAATATCAAAACTGTATTTATTTCTGGTGTGGTGCTCATGGGTTCTGTTACAACCTTCTATGAAGCTTTTGAGGTCAGGATTGGCATTACAGTTCAGCGTTTTATATATGTATAATACACATGAGAGAATGTGCAGTGACTTAATATCTAACATATTCAGAGTTTTGAGTAGGGATACCGAGTGATGTCTGGGGCCAGAGTTAGATATTGTCCTAATAGCAGCTTTGTGTTGAGTAATTAGAGGACGTAGATGATTTTAGGTAGTAGAACCCCAAGCACAAATACCATAGTTGAGATATGGATAGATGAGGGAGTAATAGAGCGTCACCAGGGCAGAATACTCTCCAAAACGGCGCCAAATATTCATATTTTGCGGCTCTTGTCAACTATTTAAATATTTGTAAGACAAAATATGCTGTGCTTGTGTATTTACCAAAGAGTATTTGGTAATACATAAAGTTGTATATTTGTTTACAAATATAAAAGATAAACTGAATGTTAAAGATGGTAATGTAGCTTGACTAAATATAATGTAATTAGGATATAATTTGGTGGTGTGTAGGCGCGACTGACTGTAAGATGACCGAGGCCGAGAGTCGAGCTTTAGCTCTTGTCCTCCTCTCCCTTCACCCGTCTAGTTATGGACACACACAACACACAAGTGATGGACCGTGGCGGCAAGAGGAAGGCCCACCACTCCCACACCATCAATAGTAACGGAAAAAGACCAAAATACACCCATGAAAATACTGGATATGAAGTCAGCCCAGATGGACAGGTGCTAACGCTGTTCCTACTTCACCCTCCAGTACGCACCCAGCCTCCAGCCCTCAAGGGATTGAAGAAAATTGCCCTCAAGGACCACAACTACTTTAATGCTCTGGTAAACGATGAGTTTTGTACCTATGTTTGTGGACACCGGCACGACAGAGAATTCGATCGAAGACAAAGATGCAAGAAAACTGGGATTGGATAAGATGGTATCGAACAGTGAATATGTTACAGTCGGATTCTTTGAGGGAGACAGAGATCTTAATATAAGGACTGTTGAAAATGTCGAGATATGGCTAAAAAAGGGCATTGAGTTAGTTACCAAAGTCAAAATTAAACCACCAGAAATGGATAATTACTACAACCTATCCCCGGTCCCTGAGCTTGTCTTCAGCTTCCCACTAATGACCGAGTACCATGTAATACAGCAGTTTAAACGGGATCATTCTAATCTCTTCTTCAAGAACCTTCCAAGGTCTCAACATAAAGGCGTTGGGTTATATACATCCAGATCATCCTACCTTTGGATCAAGCTGCCTCCATCATCACAACCTGACTGCTGCACAAATACAATAAACATTGATACAGGAGCTAAAAAGACGTACGTCTCAAGGATGTATTTAAAGAGACTTGGCTTAGAGAAGTGTCCTCCCCAAAAGCTCCGGATACACATGGGGGGCGACGTGTATGTACAGGATAACTTAAGTGTCCTCCCAAACCCGGATGACAGATTTCCCTTCGTCATAGGCACGGACGTCTTGTAAAAATATAAATGTGTACTCGACGCCTCCGCCTACTATTTATTCTTTAACGTTAACAAAAAAACCTATAAGTCCCTGTTAACCACATGAGCTCCAGAAGCCTAATTGGACTTTAATAAAATGGTGTTTGAGTTTCATTGTTTCTGTGAACAAAAAATAAAAGTGTGTGTGTGTGTGTACATTAGGCTCCCACAGCTCTCACGGCAAGGAGGGGGGGGGGGAGAAAAAAATGTTAATATGGGTGATAGTGAGGATGTTGGTAGTAGTGAAGATGGTGGGATGTTAATATGGGTGATAGCGAGGATGCTGGTAGTTGTGAAGATGGTGGTGTTAATATGGGTGATAGTGAGGATGTTGGTAGTAGTGAAGATGATGGGATGTTAATATGGGTGATAGTGAAGATGCTGGTAGTTGTGAAGATGGTGGGATGTTAATATGGGTGATAGTGAGGATGTTGGTAGTAGTGAAGATGGTGGGATGTTAATATGGGTGATAGTGAAGATGCTGGTAGTTGTGAAGATGGTGGGATGTTAATATGGGTGATAGTGAGGATGCTGGTAGTTGTGAAGATGGTGGGATGTTAATATGGGTGATAGTGAGGATGCTGATAGTTGTGAAGATGGTGGGATGTTAATATGGGTGATAGTGAGGATGTTGGTAGTTGTGAAGATGGTGGGATGTTAATATGGGTGATAATGAGGATGTTGGTATGTTAATATGGGTGATAGTGAAGATGCTAGTATGTTAATATGGGTGATAGTGAGGATGTTGGTATATTAATATGGGTGATAGTGAAGATGCTAGTATGTTAATATGGGTGATAGTGAGGATGTTGGTAGTAGTGAAGATGGTGGTATGTTAATATGGGTGATAGTGAGGATGCTGGTAGTTGTGAAGATGGTGGCATGTTAATATGGGTGATAGTGAGGATGCTGATAATAGTGAAGATGGTGGTATGTTAATATGGGTGATAGTGAGGAAGTTGGTAGTTGTGAAGATGGTGGGATGATATCAATTATCTGCCTAATGTCTCTAATGTGCTTAAACCTATATTATTTGCTGATGATACTACCCTTATCTACTATGACCCCAACCCGCACACATTAAATAATGTCGTAAATAATGAATTAAAAAAAAGTTCACTTATGGATGTCAACCAACAAACTAACACTAAACATAGAAAAGACCTACTACATCTTACTTGCAAGCAAATCAACAAATGCAATTCATCTTCAGATAGACAATGTTAACATCAGCAATAAAAATGATGAAAAGTTTCTTGACCTATACTTAGACGAGAGACTCAACTTCAGCACCACATACAACACATTACTAAGAAAGTTTCTGAAACAGTTGGTATACTCTCTAAAATCAGATATTATGTGCTCTCCTCCTACTATATTATGCATTAATCTATCCCTATCTTACTTATGGTATCTGTACATGGTGTTCAACCACTGCAAACTACCTCAAGCCCATCATCACCCAGCAAAAATCTGCTATTAGAACAATAACAATCTCTGCTTTCAGACAACACACAGCTCCCCTGTTTAAATCCCTAAACATGCTAAACATAACTTCACTCCATACATTCTCTTGTGCCAATTACATTTACAAAACCCTTTTCTTAGGTGCAAACCCTATTCTGAAACTCTTCCTAGACAGATGTAATAGAACACATAATCACTACACCAGACATAAATATCTCTTTGATATCCCCAGAGTTAAACTTAATCTGTGTAAACACTCTATGCAAATAAAGGGACCCAGTCTATGGAACTCTCTCCCTAATGCATTGAAAAGCTGTCCAACTTTTGCCTTATTCAAAAACAAAAACAAAAAGTACCTAACTTCATCTTCATAGGTTCCTACCTAGTGCTTTAACTCTCACTGTATCTAGTGCTACCCAATCCCTCAATATATGTACCTAAGCCATATAACTTTACCATTGTAATCTTTTATATCATCTGATATCATGGTTGCTTATACTTAGTGCATATTCTACTGCATTATTCCCTGAAATGATCCTCAAGTTGTGCTACAATGAACCAATAGATACCCTGAAATTTTACCCTAATGTTCCCTAATAATCCTTGTCATTATAGTGTGTTGTTATTATTGTGTATTAGTCTAATCTTTGTTTATTGTGTCAAAATTTCTTACAATGTACCTGTAAACATTTTTTGTCAATTTTGCTGGAAATTTGCTTAAAATTATCTGTTAGATTAAGGACTTGCCAGAAACGCTATGCGTGCTAGTGGCTTTACAAGGATGTAAAATCATCATCATTACTATGTACTCTCTTAACCCCCAATGTACCTTCTTTTATATAAATAAATAAATAAATAAATAAATAAATATAGAATAGGGAAGCAGCACATTGCTGTGTATACCTAATCTTACTAATTAAAACAAAAAACAATCCCCCAATATATGTTACCTAAGACATACAACTTTATCATTGCAATAATTGTTGTTATCTTATATCACGCCCCACGGGTGCAGCTGGAAGTGCAGTTGTCCTGACAATGGGCGATGGGTTATATTTTGAGTGGGGAGTCCGTATAAACAACTGGGCCTCTACCCTTCAGACCGAATTATTTGCCTTGATCCTTGCACTGAAATATGTACAAGTCTCCAAACTTGATACATTAATTGTAAGTGTCTCCTTATCATCCTTAAATGCTCTCAACTCTTTAAGACAACTGTATCATGCTCGTGTCCGAAGCCAGACACAAATACAACAAAATTATTAAGGATGGTAACAGAGTCCATTTCATGTGGTCTCCATCTCATGTTGGCCTCCGAATGCATGATAGAGCTGATAAGTTAGCTAAAGAATCTCCCTTTAAAGAAGCCGTTGAATGTAGCCTTGGATTGTCAATGATCAATCTCAGAGCAGCAGTACACCGAGAATTTCAACAAGATCTTGTAGATCTGAGGCAAAGTGAAATCGACACCAGTAATTCCATCTATCATCATACTATCATGCAAGAGGAGCCACATATCTATGGATCATCCAATAAAATCAGCAGACTTCTAGATGTTACTACTGCTCGGCTTAGACTCGGTTACAAGTATCTCTGGGAATTCTCATTATCTGCTGATGTAGACCTGACCAAATGTAAACTGTGTCAACAAAATTATTCGCACACCCTCCGTCACTATGTGATGGAGTACGAAAAGATACGTGAATTCAGAGACAATTCTATAACCAATGTTCCAAGCGATGTGTAAATATTTCATTCAAAATGATCTGCTACCAGAAATTTTAGCCAAATATCCCCAGTTTGCTAACTGTAGGTGGTAACTAAGTGACTGTAACCTATCAAATACAAATATTTATTCAAGTAAAGTACATACATACAAGGTGAAGATACAAAAGTTGATGGATTTATAGATAGAGCTAGTACAGACAATGCCTAAAGCCACTATTACGCAAAGCGTTTCGGGCAAGGAAAAACACTAAGACTAAAACTTAATACTAATTGAGATTAAAGTATAAATTGTGTTGAGAAAAAATAAGAACAAAATGTAAAAAGGGGGGGGGGACATGGCAGAAAAAAAGCAAAAATACAATTTGGTCAACAAACAGCATTGTTTAAAATCGTAGACATGGGTTGACATTTAGGGGTGAGGCAGGATACAGGGAGTTAATTAGGTAGTACGTAGTTTTTATCTTAAACTGGTTGGGAGAGGTACAGTCTTTGACATAATTGGGAAGGTCATTCCACATTCGAGGTCCCTTGATTTGTAAAGCATTTCTAGTTTGACTAAGTCGTACTATTGGAATATCAAATAGGTATTTGTTTCTGGTGTGATGCTCATGGGATCTGTTACAACCTTCTAGGAAGCTTTTAAGGTCAGGATTGACATTACAGTTCAGCGTTATATATATATATATATATATATATATATATATATATATATATATATATATATATATATATATATATATATATATATATATATATATATAAAATACACATGAGAGGACGTGCAGTGACTTAATATCTTCTGCCCGAAACGCTGCGCGTACTAGTGGCTTTACAAGATTGTAATTACTATGCTATGTATCCTCACAATCCCAATGAACCTTCTTGTATATAAATAAATAAATAAATAAATAAATAAATAAATAAATAAATAAATAAATAAATAAATAAATAAATAAATAAATAAATAAATAAATAACATATTCAGAGATTTGAGTAAGGGTACCGAGTGATGTCTGGGGCCAGAGTTAGATATTATCCTAATAGCAGCTTTGTGTTGAGTAATTAGAGGACGTAAATGATTTTGGGTTATCTTGAGGTTATCCTGATATGATTTCGGGGCTTTAGTGTCCCCGCGGCCCGGTCCTTGACCAGGCCTCCACCCCCAGGAAGCAGCCCGTGACAGCTGACTAACACCCAGGTACCTATTTTACTGCTAGGTAACAGGGGCATAGGGTGAAAGAAACTCTGCCCATTGTTTCTCGCCGGCGCCTGGGATCAAACCCAGGACCACAGGATCACAAATCCAGTGTGCTGTCCGCTCGGCTATTGATATATTGGTTCATTGTAGCACAACTTGGGGATCATTTCAGGGAATAATGTAGTAGAATATGCACTAAGTATAGCAACCATGATATCAGATGATATAAAAGATTACAATGGTAAAGTTATATGGCTTAGGTACATATATTGGGGGATTGGGTAGCACTAGATACAGTGTGAGTTAAAGCACTAGGTAGGAACCTATGAAGATGAAGTTAGGTACTTTTTGTTTTTGTTTTTGAATAAGGCAAAAGTTGGACAGCTTTTCAATGCATTAGGGAGAGAGTTCCATAGACTGGGTCCCTTTATTTGCATAGAGTGTTTACACAGATTAAGTTTGACTCTGGGGATATCAAAGAAATATTTATGTCTGGTGTAGTGATTATGTGTTCTATTACATCTGTCTAGGAAGAGTTTCAGAATAGGGTTTGCACCTAAGAAAAGGGTTTTGTAAATGTAATTGGCACAAGAGAATGTATGGAGTGAAGTTATGTTTAGCATGTTTAGGGATTTAAACAGGGGAGCTGTGTGTTGTCTGAAAGCAGAAAGATTGTTATTGTCCTGATACCTGGTACCTGGTTGATGGGGTTCTGGGAGTTCTTCTGCTCCCCAAGCCCGGCCCGGGGCCAGACTTGACTTGTGAGAGTTTGGTCCACCAGGCTGTTGCTTGGAGCGGGTCGCAGGCCCACATACCCACCACAGCCCGGTTGGTCCGGCACTCCTTGGAGGAAACAATCTAGTTTCCTCTTGAAGATGTCCACGGTTGTTCCTGTAATATTTCTGATGCTCGCTGGTAGGACGTTGAACAACCGCGGACCTCTGATGTTCATACAGTGTTCTCTGATTGTGCCTATGGCACCTCTGCTCTTCACTGGGTCTATTCTGCATTTTCTTCCATGTCGTTCATTATTTTACTGTGTAGATTTGGGACCTGTCCCTCCAGTATTTTCCATGTGTATATTATTTGGTATCTCTCTCGTCTCCTTTCTAGTGAGTACATTTGGAGAGCTTTGAGACGATCCCAATAATTTAGGTGCTTTATCTCGTCTATACGTGCCGTATATGTTCTTTGTATTCCCTCAATTTCAGCAATCTCTCCTGCTCTGAAGGGGGAAGTGAGTACTGAGCAGTACTCAAGACGGGACAACACAAGTGATTTGAAGAGTACAACCATTGTGATGGGATCTCTGAACTTGAAGGTTCTCGTAATCCATCCTATCATTTTTCTGGCTGACGCAATACTTGCTTGGTTATGCTCCCTAAAAGTTAGGCCGTCGGATAGCAAAAATGATAGCAGATTTTTGCTGGGTGATGATGGGCTTGAGGTAGTTTGCAGTGGTTGAACACCATGTACAGATACCATAAGTAAGATAGGGATAGATTAATGCATAATATAGTAGGAGGAGAGCACATAATATCTGATTTTAGAGAGTATACCAACTGTTTTAGAAACTTTCTTAGTTATGAGTTGTATGTGGGTGCTGAAGTTGAGTCTCTCGTCTAAGTATAGGTCAAGAAACTTTTCATCATTTTTATTGCTGATGTTAACATTGTCTATCTGAAGCTGAATTGCATTTGTTGATTTGCTTGCAAGTAAGATGTAGTAGGTCTTTTCTATGTTTAGTGTTAGTTTGTTGGTTGACATCCATAAGTGAACTTTTTTTAATTCATTATTTACGACATTATTTAATGTGTGCGGGTTGGGGTCATAGTAGATAAGGGTAGTATCATCAGCAAATAATATAGGTTTAAGCACATTAGAGATATTAGGCAGATAATTGATATCATCCCACTATCTTCACAACTACCTGCATCCTCACTATCACCCATATTAACATACCACCATCTTCACAACTACCAACTTCCTCACTATCACCCATATTAACATTCCACCATCTTCACTATCACCCATATTAACATACCACCATCTTCACAACTACCAGCATCCTCACTATCACCCATATTAACATTCCACCATCTTCACAACTACCACCATCCTCACTATCACCCATATTAACATTCCACCATCTTCACAACTACCACCATCCTCACTATCACCCATATTAACGTACCACCATCTTCACTATCACCCATATTAACATACCACCATCTTCACAACAACCAGCATCCTCACTATCACCCATATTAACATTCCACCATCTTCACTATCACCCATATTAACATACCACCATCTTCACAACTACCAGCATCCTCACTATCACCCATATTAACATTCCGCCATCTTCACAACTACCAGCATCCTCACTATCACCCATATTAACATTCCACCATCTTCACAACTACCACCATCCTCACTATCACCCATATTAACGTACCACCATCTTCACTATCACCCATATTAACATACCACCATCTTCACAACTACCAGCATCCTCACTATCACCCATATTAACGTACCACCATCCTCACTATCACCCATATTAACATATCACAATCATCACAACTACCACCATCCTCACTATCACCCATATTAACATATCACAATCATCACAACTACCAACATCCTCACTATCACCCATATTAACATACCACCATCCTCACTATCACCCATATTAACATATCACAATCATCACAACTACCAGCATCCTCACTATCACCCATATTAACATACCACCATCTTCACAACTACCACCATCCTCACTATCACCCATATTAACATACCACCATCTTCAGTATCACCCATATTAACATACCACCATCTTCACAACTACCAGCATCCTCACTATCACCCATATTAACATACCACCATCTTCACAACTACCACCATCCTCACTATCACCCATATTAACATACCAGTATCCTCACTATCACCCATATTAACATACCAGTATCCTCACTATCACCCATATTAACATACCAGTATCCTCACTATCACCAATATTAACATACCAGTATCCTCACTATCACCAATATTAACATACCAGTATCCTCACTATCACCCATATTAACATACCAGTATCCTCACTATCACCCATATTAACATACCAGTATCCTCACTATCACCCATATTAACATACCAGTATCCTCACTATCACCCATAATGTTAATATGGGTGATAGTGAGGATACCCCCCCCCCCCTTGCCGTGAGAGCTGTGGGAGCCTAATGTACACACACACACACACTTTTATTTTTTGTTCACAGAAACAATGAAACTCAAACACCATTTTATTAAAGTCCAATTAGGCTTCTGGAGCTCATGTGGTTAACAGGGACTTATAGGTTTTTTTGTTAACGTTAAAGAATAAATAGTAGGCGGAGGCGTCGAGTACACATTTATATTTTTACAAGACGTCCGTGCCTATGACGAAGGGAAATCTGTCATCCGGGTTTGGGAGGACACTTAAGTTATCCTGTACATACACGTCGCCCCCCATGTGTATCCGGAGCTTTTGGGGAGGACACTTCTCTAAACCAAGTCTCTTTAAATACATCCTTGAGACGTACGTCTTTTTAGCTCCTGTATCAATGTTTATTGTATTTGTGCAGCAGTCAGGTTGTGATGATGGAGGCAGCTTGATCCAAAGGTAGGATGATCTGGATGTATATAACCCAACGCCTTTATGTTGAGACCTTGGAAGGTTCTTGAAGAAGAGATTAGAATGATCCCGTTTAAACTGCTGTATTACATGGTACTCGGTCATTAGTGGGAAGCTGAAGACAAGCTCAGGGACCGGGGATAGGTTGTAGTAATTATCCATTTCTGGTGGTTTAATTTTGACTTTGGTAACTAACTCAATGCCCTTTTTTAGCCATATCTCGACATTTTCAACAGTCCTTATATTAAGATCTCTGTCTCCGTCAAAGAATCCGACTGTAACATATTCACTGTTCGATACCATCTTATCCAATCCCAGTTTTCTTGCATCTTTGTCTTCGATCGAATTCTCTGTCGTGCCGGTGTCCACAAACATGGTACAAAACTCATCGTTTACCAGAGCATTAAAGTAGTTGTGGTCCTTGAGGGCAATTTTCTTCAATCCCTTGAGGGCTGGAGGCTGGGTGCGTACTGGAGGGTGAAGTAGGAACAGCGTTAGCACCTGTCCATCTGGGCTGACTTCATATCCAGTATTTTCATGGGTGTATTTTGGTCTTTTTCCGTTACTATTGATGGTGTGGGAGTGGTGGGCCTTCCTCTTGCCGCCACGGTCCATCACTTGTGTGTTGTGTGAGTCCATAACTAGACGGGTGAAGGGAGAGGAGGAGAAGGAGGAGGACAAGAGCTAATGCTCGACTCTCGGCCTCGCTCATCTTACAGTCAGTCCCGCCTACACACCACCAAATTATATCCTACTTACATTATATTTAGTCAAGCTACATTACCATCTTTAACATTCAGTTTATCTTTTATATTTGTAAACAAATATACAACTTTATGTATTACCAAATACTCTTTGGTAAATACACAAGCACAGCATATTTTGTCTTACAAATATTTAAATAGTTGACAAGAGCCGCAAAATATGAATATTTGGCGCCGTTTTGGAGAGTATTCTGCCCTGGTGACGCTCTATTACTCCCTCATCTATCCATATCTTAACTATGGTATTCGTGCTTGGGGTTCTACTATCCAAAATGATTTACGTCCTCTAATTACTCAACACAAAGCTGCTATTAGGACAATATCCAACTCTGGCCCCAGACATCACTCGGTATCCCTACTCAAAACTCTGAATATGTTAGATATTAAGTCACTGCACATTCTCCTATGTGTATTATACATATATAAAACGCTGAACTGTAATGCCAATCCTGACCTCAAAAGCTTCATAGAAGGTTGTAACAGAACCCATGAGCACTACACCAGAAATAAATACAGTTTTGATATTCCTAGAGTACGACTTAATCAAACTAGAAATGCTCTACAAATCAAGGGACCCAGAATGTGGAATGGAATGTGGAATGTGCCCGAATCGCTTTGCGTAATAGTGGCTTTAGGCATTGTATGTACTAGCCCTATCTATAAATCCATCACTCTTTGTAAAATCTCTTTTATGTATGTACCTTACCTAAATAAACATTTGATTTGAGTAAACAAAGTACGAGAAGGTACTCACCTAGTTGTGCTTGCGGGGGTTGAACTCTGGTTCTTTGGTCCCGCCTCTCAACTGTCAATCAACAGGTGTACAGATTCCTGAGCCTATTGGGCTCTATCATATCTACACTTGAAACTGTGTATGGAGTCAGCCTCCACCACATCACTTCCAAATACATTTATTTTTTATTTATTTATTTATTAATTTATTTATTTATATATATACAAGAAGGTACATTGGGGGGTTAACAGAAAACAATATAAATTAAGTTAATTTTACATTCTTGTACAGCCACTAGCACGCATAGCGTTTCGGGCAAGTCCTTAAACTAACAAATAATTTTTTAGTAATTCACAGTAAAATTTACAAAAAATGTTTACAGGTACTTTACAGCTTTACTTTACAGGTACAGATAATTTTAAGTAGATTAATTACAGTAAGACTGACAAAAAATGTTTACATATACATTGTAAGAAATGTTGACACGAGCAGATTAGATTAATAAACAATAATGAACAAGGATTACTAGGTACATTAGGGTAACATTACAGGGTTATACATTGGTTCTCTGAAGCACAATATGAGGATCATTTCAAGGATTAATGCAGTAGAATATGCACTCAATACAACAACCATGATATCAGATGATATCTAAGATTACAATGGTAAAGTAATATGGCTTAGGTACAAATATTGGTGGATTGGGTAGCACTAGATGCAGTTTGAAGACAAAAATCTAGGTAGAAAACTATGGAGATGAAATTAGGTACTTATGGGTTGTATTCTGTATCACCGATATTCACTGTATCACCTGTTGCGTTTCGTGCGACATTCCCGCCTCCCTGCAGGTGTACAGTCGTCCGGTGTGGGTGGGGACGTGTCTGATTCACCAACATGGCGCCGGAGATCCTCTCTTCCCTGAACTGTCATCACCCCTGTGATGACAGGGCTGCCTCTGTTGGTTCCTTGATTTGGTGTGAGCGGTCCCCTTCCCCCCTCCCCCCGCCAGCTGTCCACTCCTTGGTGCACCTAACAACTATGTCTTTCACTGAACGAAAACCTCTCGTGGGGACGTACCATAAAGTTCCTCCATCCATGTCTCCAGTGTGGCCCCAACGACCCTGCTAGCACGTCGTTTTGGCGGCACAAAAGGGCAGATGCACTCAGCTGCCGCTCTTTCATCCTCTTCCTCCTGCCACAACTCATCAATCAACGACTCTCCTCTCCACCCACGTCACGACCCTGCTTCCCACTACTAGCTAACGGTAATGTCATCCACCTTCCTTAATGAGCCCTCCATCTTCTGTTGCTATTTTCCAAATTCAGATTTAGTCCCGCAACACAAAGCCTCAAACCCGATCTCTTCTGTGATATAAACTCCCGTTTACCTTGCAAACCACGAGGCGTCGTGGTTTGTCCAGTGTCCAAGAAGGAAGGAATAACTCATAACAGGTCAGGATGGACGTTATGACTGGACTGAGGTTCATAACATGGTACACCCTTAAGTGTCTCACATTGTCCCGGTGTGATTAGAAACATGACAAGACTGAAGCATCCCGTCCTCCAAACAAAGATCCAAAAGTGATTCCATGCACCCGCCAAACCCCCTGTTTATGAATGAAAAGCGGTTTACACACGACTCACAACTGCTAACGTTCGAACATATCCGAAACAAGTGCTTCACTGACGAATTTTGTTCGAATCACAACGCTATAAATGCTTCACCCACGTACTACAAATACAAATAATCGCTAACAGAACCTATAAACACCTAACCTAACCTATCCTATGCCTATATATACACAATATGCTAATATAATATAATATTAATTTATACTTGCGAAAATTCCCGTTTTGAATGAACAGTCTGTTAAAATTTATGAATGCGTCTGTGGGGTTGACCGCTGAATGTAAAGGACTTGAGTCGAGGACGGGTTGGACTGAAGAGATGAGACATTTATTGAGCGGTCGTCCGGTCGTTTAACCCGCTCAATTACCAGATTAAATGCTCAATTTGACCATAGTGTGTTTGACCTTGACTGCTGTAGTCATATTTTGCTCTTAAACCGGAAATGTGGAAATACACTTAATAATGAGATTGAGAAGAAGTATAGGTTAGGAATCGTCTCCAAAGAATTTTCAAAGAATTACTCGTCATTGCTATCTAAAATAATTAGAAGAGCCAAAACTAAATACTACGAAGATAAATTTACCCAAACAAAGGTCAACATTAAGAAACATGGAGCAGAATTTCACAAATATTGGGATCAAAGAAGATTTTAAATAACAAACCAATACTCCTGTCCAATAACAATGGTCAGCTTACAGCTTCTGATACTGCTATTGAGTTCAATAGGTTCTTCTCTTCCATTGGGTCATCCCTTGCAAATGATATTCAATCTTCCAGTACTGATGTCCAGGACTATCTTACAGGTAACTATCCAGTCTCTGTACCTAACGCCTGCAAATTCCACTGATGTTAATGAGATAATCCTTTCCCTTAAAACCAAGTCTAGTGCCCTTGAGGAGATACCAACTTTAATTTACAAAAAAGCCTCCAGTTCTTTAGCTCCTGCTATTGCATTGCTCTTCAACAAGTCACTTGAACTCCAAACCTTTCCAGATATTCTAAAAAAAGCGAGAGTAACCCCCTGTCCACAAATGTGGTGATCTCACTGATGTTAACAACTACAGACCTATATCAATCCTGCCAAACTTGTCGAAAATATTTGAAAAAGTAATCTACAAGTAGCTTTACTCTTATCTAGCCAAACACAATATACTTAGCTCTTGTCAATATGGCTTCAGACCCAAAAAAAAAGCAGTAACGATGCACTTATTAGTATGATTAACTTGATACATGCAGCTCTTGATAAAAATGAGTGCCCTGTTGGGTTATTTGTGGACCTGCGTAAGGCTTTTGACACTGTCAACCACCAAAACCTTCTTCTTAAATTACATCATTATGGAGTCAGAGGACACTCCCTGCAATACCTCAAATCTTACCTTACTGACAGGCTCCAGTATGTTTCTGTGAATAATTCAATTTCTTCCACCCTACCCATCAACATTGGTGTTCCTCAGGGCAGCATACTTGGCCCTCTCCTCTTTCTCATCTACATTAATGACCTTCCAAATGCCTCCCAACATCTCAAACCAATTCTATTTGCTGACAACACAACCTTCATTTACTCCAGTCCTGACCCCGTTGCTCTAAATATCACAGTGAATACTGAGCTAAATAAAGTCCATCTTTGGCTAACTGCCAACAAACTCACCCTTAACATTGACACAGCTTTCTATATTTTGTTTGGCAATAAATTCTCAAATCAAATAAATCTCAGGAGAAATACCCAAATTTGTAACAAAGTAGATGACAAATTCCTTGGCGTTCTCATTGACCACAAGCTGAATTTCCAGGGACACATTCTAAATATATAAAAAAAGTTTCAAAAACTGTTGGCATTCTTTCTAAGATCAGATATTATGTACCTCGCCCTGCCCTGGTGACGCTCTATTACTCCCTCATCTATCCTTATCTCAACTATGGTATTTGTGCTTGGGGTTCTACTACCTAAAATCATTTACGTCCTCTAATTACTGAACACAAAGCTGCTATTAGGACAATATCCAACTCTGGGCCCAGACATCACTCGGTACCCTTACTTAAATCTCTGAATATGTTAGATATTAAATTACTGCACATCCTCTCATGTGTATTACATATATATAAAACGCTGAACTGTAATGTTACAGTCCTTCAAAGCTTCATTGAAGGTTGTAACAGAACCCATGAGCACCACACCAGAAACAAATACCTATTTGATATTCCAAGAGTACGACTTAATCAAACTAGAAATGCTCTACAAATCAAGGGACCCAGAATGTGGAATGACCTTCCCAGTCATGTTAAAGACTGTACCTCTCTCAACCAGTTTAAGATAAAAACTAAGCACTACCTAATTAACTCCCTGTAACCTACCTTATCCCTATAATGTCAACCCATGTCTATTATTTTTAAACAATGCTGTTTGTCGACCAAATTGTATTTTTGCTGTTTTTCTGCCACGTTCCCCCATTTTTACTTTTATATTTTCTCAACACATTTTATACTTTAATCTCAATTAGTATTAAGTTTTAGTCTTTAGTGTTTTCATGCCCGAAACGCTTTGCGTAATAGTGGCTTTAGGCATTGTATGTACTAGCTCTATCTATAAATTCATCAATATTTGTATCACCCCTTGTATGTATGTACTTTACCTGAATAAACATTTGAATTTTGAATTGGAATTTAATATTATTATTTCATTCATACAATATAGACAGTATATTAGACAAGTTAAAGTGGTACACAGTACTGAACTTGTATGCCTTAACTTGGTCATTGTAAGTCTGTATTCACTATACAAACTTCAAAGCACTACACGGTCATCACTAACAACGATAACCTTAGGTTGAGGATAACCTTGTAGCACTTCACTCAAACTGCTTAGTAACCTTGGTAAATACCAACTAAGCTGCCATGATTGAGATAAAGAGGAATAGAGCTAAGTGAACATGTAAGTACCCTGTAAATCCAGGTCCCCATTTCTAGTTAATTTGACATCGTTTAAGAAAGCAGAAACCTGTAACACTTTCCACCACTGCCCATGGGATGGGTATGGGGTGCATAATAAAGAAGTAAATTGAAAATTTCATCTTGAAATTGTAAAGATGTAAGTGCCATGGCAGCCTGGATGGGGGCTTGAGGGCACAGTGGGTTACTTGTGATGATGTGTGACCGAGATCTGAGTGAAATTGGCCATTACCAACAGTAATACATCTAAAACAACAATCTCAGCAAGATGAAAGCTCCACTTCTTACATCACTGAACCTCTGCCTTCCTAATTAGCACAGAATGTGAATTATGCCTCCTTCCCCTGCCACAAGAAACTAGTATCTATGAGGATCTCCAAAAAGAAGCAAACATCATCCTTGCATTTACTAATAATTTACAAAAATGTTGATAATTTAGATTTTCTTTATTTTATTGTTTTCTAGCACATTTTCTTTGGCATCCCCTGGTTCCCCCTCACTATGTAATTAACATCACTAATTTCTGACTTGTATTTTCTAATTACTTATTTTTGTTTATAAAATCTATTAAATAAATAATTTCCATGTCTGAGCTGGAAATTTATCATTGACTACAAAAATTAACATGCTTAAGCATGCATTACATTTATAACAAATTGTGAACAAAATCAACTTGCTCACAGGTTATCCAGCTCTGTACATACTGTAATTTTCACCAAGAAAATAATCTGAAAAGTAGGATACTAAATTGCACAGCCCTTAATTCTCTTTATTGGACATCCTTCGTATTATGTACAGACTGGTGGCTCACCCTCCACAGTGGCCCACAGCAGCAAAAAGCCTCACTTACGCTCACTTGCCTTCCAATAAAACACACACACAGGGACAAGCCATGACTGGACACAGCACTACACCAATATATTCAATGTATCCTCCATGAAAGACTCGTACATAACATTTCCAATATTAATCACTACGGTACATAAATATTTTACATCCATTTGTACAGAATTATATTACATGAAAGTTGTACCAACAAGTAAACATGGTTAGCTAACACAAGTGATTGCATCCTAGAGTATTGATGCCTATTAATACATATCTATACTCTATTGTGTATGTATATCAAAATGAAGAGCTCCCGTATTTCTACATTTCATTTACATCAATTAGTCACAATTTTTTTTTTTTCAAGTTTGTATCATGTAACGGGTAGTAACCTCCCAGATGATCAGGTGGTAAACCTAAAGCCCTGGATGATTTAGTCAAGAATTTAATACCTTATCGGATAACACTCTAGCTCGACTAGATGTTTCCTAATTATATTGGCAGTAAATTATGCATTACATCATGACATTGTACAGTGGATACCAACAAAAATAATAATGTATGAAAAAAGCACCAGGGAAGTATTCCATCAAACTGTTGTGCACAACCCAGAACAGCTCATATGCTAATGTTTAACATGTCACAAGATGGAGGAAATGGGCTACATATAACACAACCTCACACACCTCCACCACAATGTCTCAGAGCTCATGTGTCATGTTACATGCCACTAAGTACATCACGAGAGTATTACTTTTAAAATCAGGAAATCAATTTGCTGTGGCATCATTCAATTTTCACACTCCAAAATGGAGAAATGATCAGCTACCACATCCAAGCTTATATAAAAGTTAAGTAATTACCAAAAGAAGGTGCCAAGCGGAGAAGACCGTAAACACCATCTGTGTCGCTGAATATAATAATAATAATAATAAAAATAAAAATAATAATAATAATAAAAATAAATAAATTCTTATAGTGATACATATACACATTCCTGTTTATATTTGTATTTAAAGTTCTTATCTCACATTTTAGATACAGTACTTGGAATGTAATGCTATATTTATATTGGCATGAAATGAGTAATATAATCTTCTGCAATAGTCTGCCAGAATGAAGTTCAATGTACTATGCAATAAGTAAACTAACTTGTTATTAAATGTACAGATACCTTCATGGAAATTATGGACAATCGAATTAGCAGACTAACAAGTGCATCTGACATTCTTTTAAGACATCTTCCAATAATAAATTGACTGTTTTCCACTTCCTATTACTTTTACAGATTAAATAATTATAAAATAAGTAAATTTATGGTAAATAAGCAATTATCTTGTTGTGGTGAGGGTTACTGATTATGCATTTACTTATGCAAAACAAATTAATAGGGGCTTATTAAGATAGAACAGACTAGATGAGTGCAAATTGAGATCAATTTATGAAAACATTATTTAGAAAGTAAGAATATTGAGAACGAGAACAGTATTTAGGACGGAAATACAGTAGTATTTTGGTAGGCAATAAAGTACGAGTTAATAAGGTAACAAAGGAGTAACAATATGACATGGACCACCCAGACACTTTTGTTAAGCAGATAAGATGAATTTGAGGAGTAATAAATGACAAATATTTGTGGAAACAGTGAGCAACATATTTACATCACCTGGTTGGTGCATGTGAATGTGTGTGTGTGTGTGTGTGTGTGTGTGTGTGTGTGTGTGTGTGTGTGTGTGTGTGTGTGCACGTGTGTCTGATAACATTTCTGAAAATGAAGAAACAGAAAAGGGATGAGTTTTGGTCAAAATGATGTGAGGTTTGCACAAACTCATGAGAGTTAAGGATACCTTACAGCAACTGCCTTGCTGCAGTAACAATATCAAAGCATAATGAAACTCATATAATGATTCCTATCTCCTTTAATACTATTTTCTACCTGTTTCCTTTTGATGCCTTGTAGGTTCAACTTTCAGTATTGAGCAAATCTAACTTCAATATCATCACGTTACATATTGTATACACGTGCTACACAGAGCGACATGAACAATACGAAAAAGGTTCAATACAAAGGTAACTGTACTTGTGCCAAGAGGTCGGTGTTCAAATGAAGTCTGAGTTTTGCGTGAGGAAGAATGAGGGTTATACTTGGTCCATAATATGAGAGTATTATGGGTATATTTGGTCCATAATGCAATAAAAACTGTTGAGCATTATTGGGAAACACTTTTTTTTTTTAATAGAAGCATCAACCCAATTTAATTATTTTTTGACTTCTCGTCAAAGTGAGACGTCCATTGCAAAGTTCTCACTTAATGTCTGTGCACACCCGTCCAGCTTTAGTGGTCATCCACCTGCAAAAAGCTTCAATTCCAAATGCATCCACTCTAAATCCAATCTGGCTTGGTTGAAAAAAAATGATTATTAAGATAAACGTTCCAATGCCTGCTAGACACACGGTGCCAACATTCTGATACTATACTGCCACCCATCCTCCCGTTTAGATAGGACTTTTTGGAACTACCTGCACCATAATACATTGATATATTAAGCACTTAAATACTAGAATTTAATACTATTCACTTTATTGTCTGAAAAAATTAAGCTAAAAACAAACTGAAATATTACTAGGCTTATTATAGTACATAAATGTACTAAATTAGGCCTAGGAAGGTTAGGTTAGTTTGTCTTTGCAACATAAGTAGAAAATCGTTTTCCGGTTTTGTCCAAATTCAATAGTACTGATTTCTTTCTAATTGTGTTGCACGTTGGTATATGTACTATCACAACAGGAGAATGGGCTGCATGCCGCCACACATCAACACTCCCATAGTGCACAAGCAGCTTATGAGGAAAACCTAGAAAACATCCCATATTATCACATATGTAGAGAACACAAGTATTAAACATCATTTCTCTATGCAGTGAATATAATTGTCTTCATTTAACCCAGTCATGCAGCAGAATTAATGAATGCATATAAAAAATAGTGCAATATGTGAAGTACTCAAACATACTCTAAATAAACTGTATACATTTATACATTATAATATTTTATATATATTATATATGTTTTTTACAGTACCACCAAACAAAACCCTTTGTGTTGACAACAAAATACCGTTTTGTCTAAATCCTAATTCTTCCCAATAAAAAATGACAGCGTAGCAAAATTTATACAAAGGTGCATATCGTCTCAAAACTGAATTTCATGTAAAATGTTTGGTGCTCAAAACAAAGCAACACATTTGGTTGTATCACTGTATTAAGTAAAAAAGAAAATCTTAAGTATCATTTATTAAAGACTGTATACTCTCCCACTATACACAATAAAATCACAATACAGTAGTGTGACACATAGTCTCCAACGATGTTCTTGCCCCCAATGTTCTACCACAGTTTTTCTAGAACTTATTAACTATATGGGTGGGATTGTTGTTTCCCTTAAAACAACTGAAGCTGGCATGCACGTCAGCTTAATATTTACCCACAGCGTCTTAGTGCTGTGCAACGCATGACAACTATGTTCAAGAGGCTACACCTGCAATATTTAACAGAATTACTTTAATAGTGTAAACAATAGTATTATCTTACAAGTCATCCTTCAACAATTTCAGACTAATTACACTGATGTAGTACAGTTGGTCAATATCACGGTCATGCTTAGTCAAATAAAAATATTATATCTATGGTTGCCAAAGCAACAGTATAAGCCTCTAGTTCATGTCACTAAATTGCCTTATGATACAGGCCAAACAATTGAATTTCCTAACTCATAAGCCGAGTGATAATCTTGTGAATAAGATCTCTAATGTAGTTACAAGTAGACAGATTAATACATATACACAAAGACAGACAGATGAGACAGAACTAGGTAAGAGACAGGAAGCAGATGACACCATCATATGGAATGTCCAACAATTCACCTGACAATTATTTAACCATCATTAAAATATATTTACAATTACTGATCAGTTTACAACAGTTTACCAAGGCATCACGACTAGGATACACCACTAAGATGCTCACTCCATTGGCCATTTAATCCACACTGTATGAAGCCCATTTACCAAGTGGTCCACACTGCTTGCATACAGTACCCATTAATCAGGTGGTTCAAAATGCATGCAGTACCCCATTGGGCAGTGGTCTACACTGCATGTGGAACCCATTTTGGCAGATGGTTCACTCAGCATGCAGTACCCAGGTGGTGCATGTAATACCCATTGGTCCACACCTTGTGTAGTACCTGTTGACCAGGTGGCCCACAGTTTGTATAGTACCTTTTGGCCTCTAGCAAGCTCTAACTGGCCCGATACCTGGTACATACTTCCAGCCTCAAGCACCTCATTAGCATTACACTAAGAGTGGTTGAACTATGAGTGTTTCCGCCAAAACTTATATTATCTGGGACCCAGTTATCACTAACAAAGCTTAATGAAAGTTTGCTTCCTGGTATCCATTAATAGTGTTCGTTTCATGTTCACCACATGCTAGTTACAAAAATAAGACCCTCTACATGCTACGGTACTTTTGCCAAAAGACTTCCAGGACAGACCCACGTCCCTTTAACCTGATCTTGGAATATCCGTTCTACTGTAACAACCTTCTCTCGTCTTCCATCTCGTAGTTGTCCATCTAACTACTCCCACTCGCCCAATTTAACATCTAACTCTTCACACCCATTCTTGGTGGCAATTTTTATATACATTGTGTGTGTGTGTGTGTATGTGTGTACATGCATGTTTATATGTTCATAAATTATGTATATGATAAAAATGTTTTGTAGTGTAGACACAGTGCAGGAATTAGTGGCTGACCGTACGTGTTACATCTATAGAACAAACACCACGTGAATCATGGAATCCTCTATGTCCCATCTAGAAATAAGGTCAATTCTGGAGGGCTCAAGCTATTCATCAGCAGTTTAGCAACAACCAAGAAAGCATCTGCTCCCACAGTTTAGGAATTAAGCTGCCCTTACATACCCTTTAATGGCCATTAACAACTTATTTTTGCATACAATTTTGCTGTATAATTTACAGTACTGTATATATTTGTTTATGTGCCAGGCACAATGACTATCACTGTCAAACATGCAAAATAAGTTACTTTTTTGCATAAAAGTGCAAAGAATTAACATTTGTTCATGACTACTTTCATATAGACGACTCATTCTTCAGCTGTGGTGTTCGGAACCTGAGAGTACCTCAGCTGTCGTGTTCAGAACCCGAGAGTACCTCAACTGTGGTGTTCGGAACCCGAGAGTACCTCACAAATTTTACCATTCACTTTATTCTTTATATAACACTACTTCACAAACCCTGGATATTCCAGCTTTATATTTTAGTGTTTACAACCAATTTTTCTTAACATAATAAGTTTGACAAATAAACTAAAGATGTGTATAAACACAGACCTTTAACAATACACAAACATGCCTTCGCACGCACAATAAATCACACGGCCCATCCTCATCAAAAGTCCTCGCAGACACCGGCATGTATACTCAAGATGCAATATCAGTACAGGATGTGGTTCCCAATTGTAATACTTAAGATTGATAAGGCAGCGTGCAGTTCCTTAACCTCAACACACAGAGAGAAGCCTAAAGGTACCTGCACAATGCTTGTTCAACCATGGATGATGCATTGCACATAATTACTCAACTCCTATTCTGGAATTTTGCTTAATTTCTGCATCATATTTCAATCGTTCACTCATATATAATTATGAGAGAGAGAGAAGAGGTGCTCAAAAGTCTTCTCTCTCTTTCATTTATATAAATCATTACTAACCCAAACTTTGATTCCTTACTCCTGCTGCAGTGTGGCTGGTTGGTATGAACCATTACTCATTCATTCATTCAGAATCATTCAGTTACTCATCATAGCAATGTGGTTGATTGGTGCAGACACATCACTTCCTCACACTGGTGCAGTGTGAATGGTTGGTACACACATGCCATTACCTCACACTACTAATGCCATTTTAAGAAAGTATCCCTAACCAATTAAAAACTCTCTCAATATCATATTTCTGTATTAACATTCAAGTATATTTTCAAATCATTTATAAGCAAGTCAATTTTAAGAATGATTTCATTGCAATTTCATTATACTTTATTACTGGAAAGCAATGATACAATGGTTATACTTAACAGCCTTCAGCCTCACTTCAATCAAGTACAGTACTGTATTCGGTAAAAATAAGGACAACGATTGAATATATTCTTCTAATGCCGGGATCCTCTGGAACACTCAAATAAGACTTGCCAACACTTTCTGGCTAAACACTAAACCACTAAACTTAAAAAAAGGTAATTATATATATATATACTGTATATATATATGTATGTCGTACCTAGTAGCCAGAACACACTTCTCGGCTTACTATGCAAGGCCCGATTTGCCTAATAGACCGAGTGATTTTCTTTATTTTCAATAAATTGTTTCCAAATAGTTTATTTGAATTATTATTATTATATTATATTAAGAACATAAATTATTGACTTAATTGTATTAGTTTAGGTTAAGTTAGGTTAGGTAGGGTTGGTTAGTTTTGGTCATATATCTATGTTAGTTTTAACTCAAATTTAATAAAAATTAGTTCAAACGTAATGAAATGAATAGCATCATTTCATAAGAAAAAAAATGAGAAAAATATTGAAATTCTGGAAAACATGGCTTATTAGGCAAATTGGGCCTTGCATAGTAGGCCAAGAACTGCATTCTGGCTACTAGGTACAACATATACTGTATATATATACCAGAATATGATTTAAATATTTTTTATTAATATTTATAAATACTCTAGTTCAAGGCAGATACACTGTTAATTGTTCATTGTTAAAATGACAATGTGGCCTGAGATAAAACGTACACGGAACCCTTAGGTTGAGCCTTTGACGAGCAACACATCATTGGGTCTTGCTAGCATGCACACATACTCGTTCTGCAGTGGCTTTGAAATCTACAAGAATGGACAGAGGCTATACAGTACATGTCTTTGGTGCCCTTCATGACTGCAACAATAAAGGGACAGCGGCTGCAATCCACAACCGATGAATTGTTGACACGTCCTATGACCGAGGTAGGAAGCGAAGCGCTGGTCCGCACGTCGGCCTACGAGTTGAAGTCGGTCCTAACTGCCTAATGGTTACTTGGTTTGATTCGGTGACTTAGGAGTAGAGTTTAGATTAAGCTTTCTTGTATGTGATTATCATCATTCTTATTTTACCTATAAGGTGTGGAAAATAAAAAAAAACATAAAAGTACAGTATGCAGCAGTCCATATTTAGAGTTATCTAAATGTAAACTGTGTGATCTTTTATAAGTCATTCTGTGCAGACAATAAAATGGTAAGAAAGTAAGTGAATGCCTCATCTGTCAGCAAGACACACTGGTAAGGATAATGTACAGTATTAGATACTTACTGAACACAGCCAATGTAACATTCTCCTACCACGTGCACATTTTGAGACCTGCTCAGTGAGACAGTGAGGAATATATTATACATCTGTATTCTTCTTCAACAAAGTACTGAAGAAAGTTTGATCAAGGTATCTTTTCATCACTTGCCCTCCATCACACTTCCATGACTCATATCGGGTAGAAATGCACGGACAAATGAACTTCTCGCCAACAAAACCAGGCCATACAGAGAAGAGACAGAACACTATACTAACCATTATAAACATAACAGGCAGGTATGTAAGGCATGTTATACAGGCTCCTGCAACTTCTCAACTGTTGCTACATCCAATGCAAACATTATTAGGAGCCTCACGTAAAGCAGTATAATGCATTTTTTGAATGAAAAGGAGCAACCACATAACAATGTCACAGACTTGATGAACTTCTACGTATCACTTGGATGTGCTTGATGCAATAGGAATGAATAAACGAGGAGAATCACACTAAAGATTTATACAAAACGTAATAAGCTTTAGTACCTTCAGCCACATCTGTAAATACATCTGCACATCATTTCCCGCTCTTTCAGTTTCTGAAACGCAATGAGGGGCGTCGTCCATCAGTTATTTATCACATCACTTAAAACAACGTTATTTAAAATCGTTTATTAACTTAGAGTTAATCTTTCACTATGCATTAAACCTATGCTCTGTTCCATCTGCCATCATGTGGACAACAGTTTTGTTTGAGATCCACACCAGCTTTGGAAGGCGCTGAGGGTTCATACGTACAATATCTGGAACCAGTGCCGTGGAGAAAGTCTTCGTACATTTAGTTTGTGATGCACCCAATCCAAACATCCCTGATGATGTCTGAAACAACATGAAAAGTGTATTCTTTATAAAGTTATTCTTTATAAACAGGATGTAAAAGTTATTTTTAGAATTTTGTACCAAAAATTGATACTTTATTAATTGAAAGGACATCATACTTAAACATCATACATATTGAGACAAAATATCAAACTTTGGATTGAAATTGAAATAAAGTTTATTAAGGTATCAAGACACACAAAGAGATGAGGTAGCTCAAGCTATTTACACCCCATTTAGTACAGCGATATACTGATATACATATACTGATATATATATATATACACTCGTCACAAACAATCAACATACAGTGTTACCAAACATTCTGGTTGATACACACACACATTTCTTCTTTGCACGTGCAGTAAATGTACACATAAATACTTTTATGACCAAGTTCTGAGACGTAAGTTGCAATAGACATTCAGACAAATCAACAAAAGGTATAAAATTCTTATATCTACAGAATATCGTTAATCTTTCCATTGTTTACCTAGGATAGTTGTGTAGCCGAGAACAATGAGAGCTGATAATCACAATAAACTTGTTTATGACCAATGTATGCTCAAACAAATGGTTACCAAGGTTACTTGAGCATAGCCCATTTATTGCCTACATTTTCTATGTCACTTATCAGACAGGGGTAAGGTGCGTGGCTGGGAGTTGTTCCTTGATCGATGGATCAAATCACCTCATTGCTCAAATTAATTTTGCTATTGATATAGATCACGTTAGTGTGATTTCTTTGGGTATATGAGTGTGGTCTTCAGTGATGGTAACCACATCATTTGCTTGTGATATTTTGTAATCATCCAAGCAGTTATAGTTACAGTGGATGGAAAGTACAAAATATGGACTGATGTACAAAAACGTGGCCTCGTTTAGGTGCTCTTGTTATATTAGTATGCTGTAATAAAACTGTAGGAGCCTAGCATGTTCTAGTTCTAAATAAGCAATATTTAATGCATGCAATCTTAGGCACAATTTAGTCTTTATATGTTGAATATTAGGCCTAGGACGTAAGATTTGATTATTACCTTCTTTCTTGGGCTCTACAAAATTGCTAGTACAAAATGTAGAATTCTTTTGGGGGTGCAATAATTTATATTCTGTAAATTCCATCTACAAATGCTAAAAGTTTTATCAATTTTGGATGATGGATCAGATTTTCCATGATACTAGGAAGTCTTCCTAAAGTAGTTCCTCTATTGGTTAAAAGTGAATTCTTCCTGCTTTGTAAGGAGGCTCACTACAGCTTCTCCAGTATCTCTTCCCTCCATCCTATCCCAGCTTTTGTTCCCATATCCCTTCCAAGTGCTATATAGTCATATTGATTTCTTGCAGGGTCAGTGTTTGATCCCCCAATGGGCACTATTCCTTCATTCCGTCCTCATACCACAACTCCTTGTCCTTGTATCCCAAGTGCTATATAGTCACACTGGCTTAGCACTTTCTCATGTTAGAGTAATTGCCTTACCATTTTGCCACATGAGTCAGTAAAAAACAATTTATGATGATAAATATCCAATGATGAATTCACAGGCACTTGGAAAGTGAGCAAAAATCAATTCTAACAACTAAATCTTCTCTACACAACTTACCTGCCAAAAGGAGAGCTTGTTTTCTCCCATAGAGTATGAGGCTAAGTATTTGCCATCAGGAGAAAATGACAGGGCAGTCACTGATGAACCGTGTGCCGCAATCATCTATAAACAAAATAATATTATGAAAGGTGGACTGAGGTACTGGTTCAGCACTGGTTAATAAGACAGTCTCGGTATCAGTCAAATTAGAAAGTATCAACAGAAGGTACCTAGCCTGGAAGACTCTTTAGCACCATGTACAACCACTGGGACTGGTCAGTACAGTGACTACCTCTTTTCTTGCAGGTCGCTGTATGATTCCTCATGATCTAAATGGTTGGGGATAATTCTTTTACACATCCCCCTTCTTATATCTATCTATCCCAGTGGGTACAGCAGCAATACCAATTCCATGCCGAATCGTCATCAACATTGAATTAACGATGATAACGTTGATAATGTGAGAATTAATCTAAGTCTTTTAAATTCCACAACAGCACGTTAATTTGAACACTTCTGTTAATAAGCATCTAAACTGAGGTGCATTATGTGTGAGGACAGGTTACTTGCAAAATAAAATCTTAATCTCATCACCTCACGTTAAAGATCTTAAAGTTGTCAGTGAAAATTTTGTCTCGACTAACTAGTTCAAAACATATTTTACTGTAATATGTTTTGCGAGTATATTTAATTCCATTTACTGTATATATTTTCAAGTGCCATAGAGTTGTGAGCAATGGATGTGGGTTTATTTTCACTCTGCTTGAATGACCATGGCCAGACCTTTTTCACGATCATTTCTAGTGTAATGAAAAGGCGAGTGTTGATAAACATTCATCTCGTATTTAACACAAATAAGAATTTTCCTCACGCTGTTGCAATTACTATATGAAATTGATACTTAAATGACTTCTATAACTATTATTAGTCAGCCACACCTTGATATAGTACAGTACTTTTAAACAGTTGTGCAATTTTAGTGTTAAGACCATCACTAACCTGACACTTGTACGCTCGTAGTTCATACATCGCAATATTGCCATTTTTTGCCCCAGTGGCAATGCGTCTGGTGTGTGGACAGTGAGATACTTGGGGGAAGCCACAGATGGAAGGGAACACCTCGTTGAGCCCTCGACTCTTTAGATGGCCTGAATCGACACAGTGTAATACTATATCCATCACCTGTAAATAAACACATTTCATGTTATCAACAATGTATAATATTACATCCATCATAACCCAACTGCCAACTGTCATGAGGCTGGAGAAGTATTTTGACCAGAGACAGAAGTCCAGTATACAAACACATGTCTAAGACTTCCTGATGTTTCCACATTAGTTCAAGACCTCACAATCACCATTGGTTCTGAACCTCTTGACAGAATTTAATTTTCTAACTTTGGGGAAAAAAAAAAAAAAAAGATAAAATTTTTTGTATGAGTATAAAAAGAAAAACAGCTTTTAAGTAATGAAATGGCAATTTCTGGGCACGGCTCAGTGGCTTCCTGAAGTTATCACTGATAGTGTGCCAACTACTAGGTCACATCAGTTCCAGAGTTCTATAGGCCTATCAGGGACCAGCGCCAGAACCTGGCCCCCTCTCACAAATGCGCAGGGAGTGTTGGCATTTATTTATTTATTTATTCCTTCACATAAATAAATATGCGTATTTATTTATGCTGCTACCTAGAAAACACAAAACACAAAACAGTTCCTTCCTGAGAAGCCCTAACAAGAGGCTCTCAAGAAAGAGCCATATTGGGAGAGGAAACCACCATAGGACCCAGGGCCAAAGTTATCACTGACCCAATAAGCAGTATGGAGGCAGACAGACTGAACCCTGCCACACAGCATGGACAACAAGCAGCCCTGAATGTATTGCATGAATGCTCATGCAGGCAAAAACAGGATCGGAGGGGATACCCACTGGACATTCTGCATGGGATTTCTAGGGCCCGAAACACTGACCAAGCAGGACACCTAGGCACTGGAACACTGAATCTATACTGGCAGAAGCTGAAATATAGAGATGACATAGCAAGCTGAAACAGGAGCTGCTTGTATGGCTGTGAAGGCCTACTTGGGCATGCTATAGTGTGGCACATGAATACCCAGCGAGCCCCAATCCAGCCAACATCACTCCCGACCTGAGTGAAGGCATGGAAATGCAAAGACATATGACTCACCCTGGGCAAGGGCCTTCAGAAGCTAGGAGGACCTCTAAGGAAGCAGGCTCTTGAACACCCCAGGAAAGGAGAACCTAAAGGTGAAAGGGCAGCACTCGGGACAAAACAAGGAAGATAACCCTGTATATGCAGCTCTCAGCACTCATGATGTCAAGGCTCGTGCAACACTGTACAGGTACAGGAATGCCCACAAAGGTAAATACACCATGAGGCAGCAACAGCAAAAACTGGAGCCTAGGCAGCAGATATGCGACCAGGTACACACTACACACATCAGCATAGGTGGTGCAGACAGCTGACTGCAATCTACCTTCCTCCATCCCCGAAACAATTGGGGGAGGTGGGGTGAATGAGTGTGTGCTAGTTTGGAGAGGTTTTGATCATTTGTTAACATAGATGAGGGAGTTTTTCAGTGTTTCTTGAGGCTGCAGTCTCTAAGCCAGTAGTGGTCTGTTTTGTCTCACTGACTGACTGGTTGCTTCCCCAGTGGCGGTATAAATAAGTAAATAAATGCCACTGCTCTCTGCACCTCTGAACAATTATTGTCTGGGTTTTAACATGTATGATGCACATAGGGTAGCTCTACGTGAATGTAATGCAGATGATGAGTCACAATAACGTGGCTGAATAATGTTGACCAAACTACACACTAGAAGACGACGTTTTAGTCCATCCTGGACCATTGTCAAGTCGATTGTGAAGAGACAAGGGAGGCACGGGCATAAGTAAGGCAAGAGAGAGAGGTGAGAAGGAGGAAATCTTAAAGGAAGGTAAGAGCAAGGTGAAAGATAGGTATAATAAAGGGTATGTAGGTGGTAATAATAGGAGTAAATGGGAACAAAAGAGAAGTAAAAGAAAAAGTAAGAGAAAGAGAAAAAAAGATGGGTAGGGTTATGTTAGGTCACATTTATTTAGAACATTTGAGTATGTGCTGTGAAAGGGAAGAGTCAACAGCAACAAAGCCAGGACTCAGGTTCATGTTGTGTATCAGAGCCGATTTAACAAGACGGTGTCTGTGAAGAGTAGAGGCAGGAAAAATTATTTTAGAAGACCAATCAATAGGATGATTAGAATGTAATGGTGTTTATCTACACCCATGAAAAATCCAGCAATTGTTTCTTGGTTACATTACTATGTGAATGGGGTTATCAAAAATGTTACTAGGTGAATGCAGTCATCATAAAATTCTGTCATAATTACATGATATGTATACCAATGATGATGATGTGGGTTTCACAACTCTATATGGTTGTAATGAGGTATACCAAGTAAACCATATATCATTTGAACTACTGTCTTGTCTTGCACTACGTGTACTGGGAACCTGCTCTCATGTGTGGTGGCACACTGGTGGCTTACACCTCTGTCTCACTCTATACTCTTGCCCACATGGTGCCATATTAGGCCCTATGTCATTGTCCAGAGCCCACAACCCATGTGCATTATGTTGATATGGTTTTTCACTACTCTATACTGTTCTAATGAAGGTAAACCAATCATTAATTGAAACATTATCACAAGTACGTCATAATGTACTGTGTGAATTATGTGATTTATGTAGTTATTCAACACACACATACACCTGTAAGTAAGGAGAAACAAGTGATAAACAATCAACAACACATACAAGCAGAACACAGGCTTTGTGTCTCGCATACATTAGTGTCAGCAAAGTCAGCACTGTGTGCTGACAGACACCACACCACGTAGCCACTGTGCAACCTTTCACAGCACATCCACCCAGTAAAAATGTAAATATTCACTTTTTATGTTATTCTTACATTTTGCATACAAATTAATAATTCTATAATGAAAAATTATTTTTTAAATTTTTTTCCGCATAGAAGGGTATGATAATTTTTCCCATACCCGCTGTCCAAGGGTTAAGAACTAACACATAAATATTTAATACCCGGTATATCCATGAATATAAGGTTAAAATATAGAGCCAGCAGTCATACCTCGACCATAAGATCCATAATGTGGCATCTTTTATGAATGATGAGGTACTCCATTACTCGAAGAATCTCTGTTTTGGCACGGTGAAGGACTGTGTTGTGGATGTTCAGCTGCAAACTCTGTGCATTTTGCTGCAGTGCATTAAAACGGGCCACTTCCCGGGCCATAGTTGTGATAAAGGCCGGGGGTCTGGCCTCGGCAATCAGCGTCAGTGCATTAGAAGCTGTGCGACAAGAGTCAGCTTCTGGTATGAGAGGCAACCCATACTTCATGCTATGAGAGAAAACATGTAAATTATATTATGAATGAAGACTATGCCATCATATTAACTATGTATTGGAAAATAAAATATTGTTAAGAAATCTGCGCTTGGCCCAAGATACTGGTAGTGCCCAGAATTCGTAAGTGGGGCAAAAAGGGTTAAAAATTCCTCTGTGGATTTGCCAAAGGTTTAACATGGCACTAATACCGTGAATGCTAGCCTGCCTGGCTGCCCTGTTTAGCTTCCCCATTTATAGTAAAATCTTACCTGAGAGTCAAACAAGTGCAATAGTGATGTATACCTCAGCCATAATGAGGAAAAGGACACCTAAACAGAATTTAAGTTATGAATGGCAAATGTCAAAGCATGAGAAAATTTTTGAAGCAGGATGGTGGGATTGAACCAGCGCCGTGGTGCAATCCCACTATTCTGCTCCAAAAGTTTTCTCATACATCTATCAAGTTATTATGAATTCATTGTGTATCAGAGAATGTTCCTTGCATCAAAACAAAATTAAAAGTCACAGTGTTGACGTACCTGGGAGCCAAGCGGTCAGTATCAGCACACAAGTCCAGCAGCGCTAGTAGCACCTGAAGCAAACAAGTGCCAAATAAATGTCATTACTTGTTGTAAAAGTTACATCTCTTCCTGACTGAACGACACTACTTTATCTCATACTGTCTTATGAAGCATCTGCTCTATGCACTAAAACTAACGCAGTCATTGTCTTTAGAGGAAGGTATCACTTGAGTGATAATTGGTCTCATACTCTCATAGTAAATAAAATGGAGGGAAACAGAGAGGACAAAATAAAGGACTTAAGAAAGTATAATGAAAGTCAAAGCTATACACTAAAGAAGAATGGGTGGAAAGGAAGGAGACAATGATGACAATCAAAGAAAAGAGTGAGAATGACAAAGGAAATAGCAAAAAAGCAGAAGGCAAAATTCTGAGGAAACATTTGCAGTTTGTCAAAGAAGCAGTTAGACAATTGTTTTCACAGACTGAAATTATCAAACAAACAGAGCAGCGCAATAAAGTGGAAATGGACCAATATAAATAAATAATTGGCCATAAATTTTCAGAGCTTGAAAGCGGAACATAGCATAAGAGAGACTCGTAAGCCTGGAGTGTGATAATAAACATTCTACAAACAGTAGGTGTGACTGCAGCAACTCCAGAGTTAGAGCCATCAAAGAATAGAAAATAATAAGTCAGGTCATTTAAATCCCATTAAGCTAATATTTGGGTTTAAAATGCCAGTGGAGTACATGCTGAGGGAGGCAGATGAGACGAGTTAAAAGGGAAAGAGAGCGGCAAGAACTGAAAGTCTAAGGAATAATAGTCTCAGGATATATACAAGCCTGTTACTGATCTCGGCCAGCGATGCATCGTGATCTTCATCACTTGTTACAATTCGTTAGTCATTACCCACTACCCAGCCATCCACCATAACACGCAGTGGAGAGAGGTATGACCCCTACTCCATACCCCCTCCCCTACACATACTCTTTAAACAAGTACCCAGCAACTTGGTAGTATTCACCACCATTGTTTATCTAACTGACCATGGGGAAGCGAGGTCTAGCTCTTTATAACTCACATACTAGCCTTGTTGTATCTGGGTCCAACTATCAAAGTTAGTAAAAATAGGTCTATTATATAAAACTTTAGGCAGAGAAGATCCTAGATATCTGAAAAGTGTCAAACTTTGTACCCACATTTAAGAAAAGGGTGATCAAGCAAGAAGCCTTAAATTACAATCTAGTATCCATGACATGCATTACTATTTAAAATTCCAGAGAAAGTAATCAGGATGAGGAGTGAAAGGAGTGAACAAATACTGTACTGCATGTAATAGCACACATTTGTCAGCAAGAAATTTGTTTAATTGTTTGTGTAACCCAAATAAAATGTTTAGATATCATCCAAGAAACCCTGGAGAGTCCTATGCCTGGGTGGCACGGGGGACGACAGCAAAGAGAATACAAAGTGCTATATAAAAAAGCCACAAACCAAAGTCTCTCGCTCCACCATACGAAAGTAACAAACTCCAAAAGAATTACGATAAACAGAAACGAAATCCAAACACAAAACAAACTACAACAAATACAACACTTGCATTAGAATAAATATTCATAAATAAGGCATCAATGCAGAATTTGTACCACGAACTCACTCCACCTTACACCAGCATACACACACAATAGAGGTTATCTTGAGATGATTTCAGGGCTTTAGTGTCCCCGCGGCCCGGTCCTCGACCAGGCCTCCACCCCCAGGAAGCAGCCCGTGACAGCTGACTAACACCCAGGTACCTATTTTACTGCTAGGTAACAGGGGCATGGGGTGAAAGAAACTTTGCCCATTGTTTCTCGCCAGCGCCTGGGATCGAACCCGGGACCACAGGATCACAAGTCCAGCGTGCTGTCCGCTCGGCCAACCGGCTCCCCGACCGGTAATTCTTAGCACCATACAGAAAACTTCCATTACAGACCAATTTATACTAAGCCCATACACCATACAAAGACCCAATACAACACACTTACATCGCCTTATACCATACACTTATGCCACCTCGTACCATATACTAACACCACAATTCAAAACATAAAGACATTCACAAAAATTCCTTCACTGTAAGCTATATACCCATACCATACAATTAACACAACACCACTGTACGTCAAAAAACCTACCTTCGCCACATCCAGGTATGGCTCCCAAACGGGGAACCCTCGACCTATTAAATCAATTGCTGCTCTTCTTAAGGGTGTGTGTGATGGTAGCTTGGGAACTGATGGAGCTAATACTAAATAGGCAAGAGCTTTACCTGGGGGGGGAAAAAAAAAAGACAACCTTAATCATGTGAAAAGAGTCCATTAAGGAATACGAGAGATGTATGAATGTATTGAACTATAACTTGGATATATATGATCTGCAACGTGAGGTTCATTATTTTAATCAAAACAATGAGTTAATTAACAATGCAAAATACTTTCCATTTTAGAAAATGTTATTGCTAATAAATTACTGGGAGTGCCTCAAAAAGTCTTGTGTTGAAATACCTTAAATTTTGAAATAAAAATAAAAAAACTTTAGACAGTCATAAATATTACAAACAAAAAGCAAATATGCTTTAGAAACAAGTACATACAGTAATTTAATTAGGCAAAAATCAAATTAGATTTTAAGCACAGCAATATTTTTTTAGATTGATATCATGTACTCTCCATTTCCTCCTTACTTGTTTGCATGGCAAGATTCCCAAGGCCAAAACCTTCAGCCGAGTCCTGACCATGGTAGGCGCCGATGACTCCGAGCAGGATAATAGCAGTCGCCTGTTTTCTCCGACCTTCTGACTGGGCTACCAACTCCCGACACGTCTCTCCTACTATGATGAAAACGTACCAATGCTAATACAAGTCTTTATACACACAAAGTACTGATAAGGTGAACAAAGAGAAGGTGTTTTAAAGAATAGAACCAGGTTGAGGAAACATTTGGAAACTAAATACCTAAGTAACCCAGATACAGTATATATATATATATATATATATATATATATATATATATATATATATATATATATATATATATATATTCTATATAAGAATAAATTCTTTGATGTGAAAACACAATGGTAAATAGGTGATGAAGCAGAGACTGCAATCTCTGTAAAAAAATTTAAGCACAACAATACCAAAAATCTACTACTTTACAGCACACACACATTAACAAAATGATGCCTAAGGCTACACATATTATGTCCATGATTCCTTATTTAGGCCAAGGACAAATTAGTTTAAGTTGATAATGAAGTTATTGCAGTGTCTGTTATAGGGCCTTTAGTATAACAAGAGTGCAAAACGTGATTGTTTTGGTGCAACAATCCATATTTTGCACATTCCTTGCATAGTTTAGCCACTGTAGTTTGTAGAAAATGGGTTGGATAATTAAAGATTCCCAAAGCATAAAATGAGTTAAGGATTACCAAGCTCATTTTCAAGGGCATGAATACAGTTAAAAGCAAATTCCAAATAACAGTACTGCATTTTGAGCTTACCATCCATCTCCTCATCATAATGGTCCTCATCAAGTTGAGGATGTGGCTCCATTGTCCGCTCACTGGTGGAAACACCACTGTTGCTGTTCACACTTGTTCCGTTTGTTGTGGCATTCACGGCAGGTGTCCCTGAAGTGCTCTGTAACATAACACCCAATATCTTATACTTTGATGCTACATAATGTATGCCAGTATACTATGATTTCCTCAACCTGGTTATTACAATACGCATAAAAGATCTCTGCAATGTATGTGAAGCGTATTTCCATATTCAACCCTCCTTTTGAGATCTTCCAGACCCAGGTAGTCAGGACATATCCAACCTCCGTGTTATCATTGCTCTAAATCAACAACAATTACCACACACTCCACATTTATGCAGTCACTATTATAACCAGGCAAGAGGATTATACCTGGAGACCTAATTAGTATCAGGGATCATGAAAGACTATTGGTCATGACTAATATTCATAAACCATCATTAAGTAATATCTCCTGCCTCTCGTGAACAGTGGCAGCCAAGTTCACGTGTTCCACTCACATTTCTCAAACTCATATTTGAGTTTGAGAAATCACAATAATGTGAAGCAACTATTCAAAATTTTAAAAAGTATAATATTGTGAAATTCAAGCTGGGATTTAAGATTTACCAAAGATGTAGGGAGGATTACATAACCAGTGCACAACAAAATCACGATACTGTGATACATCTGAGAAAATCTTTGGAGCAGAGCAATGGAATTGAATTCACACATCCAAAAACACCCAAAATGGCCACATTACTCAAGACCACAATAGGTTTAAAAGCAACACAACCTATGATAAACAGTGATTTGGACAACACTTAAAACCTTTCATGATCCATAAAACCAAGCAGTTCTTTAACTGTATTTTTTACACCTGTCTGGAGTAGTGTTAGTATATGAACTAGTACATCTTAGATCCTAGTTGAGAATTATACCTTAGTGGCGGGATGCTCAGGTCGAGGAGAGTTTTGAGCATCTTGATTATTATAATTTGTTGGTCCAGTGGGAAGAGGTTCAGTATGCGTTGGTAAGTGTGGTGACCATACTTCTACCAGCTTCTGCCGACCATCAGGACCCATACGAGAAAGCTCCGTCTTCAAGAGAGCCTGTGCTGCTTCCCTCACCTACAACAAATTAATAATGTGATAAATAATCAATAAATTTATAAAATAATAAATTCGGTCTCTCGAGATTATGTCTCAAGACATTAAACACTAAAATCTTGTAGATAAACATTAGAGCTGTATTAAAAAATATGCTTCACATAATTATTAACATAAATTTTTCAATGTATGCAATACTTTTACAAGATATGCTAAGTTTACTGTGACTTTGTTACATATCTTCAATACCAAAGGTAACTCAGATATAGCAGAAATTGATTGATTGATAAAATACCACATCTAAGTGTAGTAACAAAGAGCTCATTACACAGAGTAATCACACTATCATGATGCATCAATGAGAAAATCCATCGGAGCTGTGATGAGGGTTTGAACCCACGTGGCGGGTGTTCCCGGGCACACGCTCTAGACAACTAGGCCACAACATGGAAACATGGAAATGTCGTGGCCTACTTGTCAGGAGCATGTACCTGGGAACACCCAGCGCATAGGTTCGAACCCCCCATCACTGCTCCTACAGATTTTTTCAATGAGGTCATCTGTGTTGTGTAAACACAAAATTCATGCAATCTATAGATGAAGTAAACTTTGACCCTACTTCCCAATGGAAAAAGAAAAAAACTATATGGAACAGGACTCCTGTGTCCCTAGACCACAGGACCCCCTGTGGTCCTAGACCACAGGACCCCCTGTGGTCCTAGACCACAGGACCCCCTGTGGTCCTAGGGCCAGAGTCACGAAGCAGTTACGCAAGCACTTACGAATGTGTACATCTTTCCTCAATCTTTGACGGCTTTGGTTACATTTACTAAACAGTTTACAAGCATGAAAACTTGCCAATCAGCTGTTGTTATTGTTATAAACAGCCTCCTGGTGCTTCGGAGCTCATTAACTGTTTAATAATTGGAAACAAAGCCACCAAAGAGTGAGAAAAGATGTACAGGTTCATAAGTGTTTGCGTAAGTGCTTTTGTGAATCTGGCCCCTAGACCACAGGACCCCTGTGGCCCTAACCTGCATGCCTTATCATTATACAATATAACACTCTTAGTCTCTCTGCTATGCATTAGCCAGAAGAATGACACTGAAGTAAAAAAGCACAAAGTTAGAAGTAGACTTAAATAAAGATAATATTTTTTTATGTAACAGCCTTATCAACAATGGTTAGATTTGATGAAATTCTTACAGGCAAAGTATCATCTTCATGATGACTACAGTGCCATGATCTTGGCATTTTTCTATGTCAGCAGAGGAGGCTGCGATCCCTCCCACCGCTGAACCCCACATTCCCAGTGACACACAACAGAAACAACAGAAACCAATATATGGGGTTGAAATATTATGAAGAATTAATATAGGCATTTGCATTCATGCTAAAACACCTGATATGCTAACTAATCCACATATATTGTCTATGACTTAGAATGACATCTCAAAACCCCAATTACAACTGTAGTAAATAGGCAGCAAGCATATTACATATCCAAGCAGGAATGAAACTGACAGCAATATCAAAAAGTTTCACACACATTTTGATTTTTGTTTATGCTTCTAACTTTTTCTCGCTATTCTTCACAAGGCTGATGACTATACTTTTTGAAAGTGAAAACAGGTTAATGATAATCAAAAATTAAATTAATCAACATAAGTATCAGGAATCTATTAGGAAAGTGGGTACAGCTCAGTATTATGCAAGTCCAAAAAACTTTATAAATTATATTAAATTATTGAACAGATAGCCATTACACAAGAGTTCTCCCTAAATCTGTCAACATGCACAGGTGAATGGTACCTCTTGGCAGCGATCTTGCCATCTGCGAGCAAGAATTTCCACCATGGGAGGTTGGTAGGCCGGGGCTCCAGAAGCCACCACACAGTCAGGGAGGAGAACTGTGTGCAGAGCTGTCAGTGTTGACCAACCTTGTTTTATCACAGACTGTTGCCGAGAAAATTCATCTTCATGGTTGGTCGATGATGGGTTGGCTTTGGAGCTTTGGCTGTAAAGATGGACAAATGATGTATTTTTCAATATATGACATACTACGATGTGTGCAGTGGCGTGTATTCTTAAGAGGAAAGTTAAGCACTGCATACACTATCAAAATTATTCCTTTCCAAATTAAAATATCTTTATTTATTTATTACATATAATTTAATTCAATTGTATATAGTATTCAGCATTTTTGTTTTGGTCTCAGATTTTCAAGTGGCATTTGCCAATTTAAAATCTGTTCCTCAAATATGCAACATTCCATTTGCAGTAATCTTGTTCCATCCTCTTGAAGAATAACATGATATGCCCCCTGCCAGACATAAGATGAAAACAAATCATTTAACTTTTGATACTTCCCTGTTTCCAAAACAATGTAAATAAGGTTCAGATCAATCTACATCTTATGGAAAGCAAAGCATCCTGATGCTTTAATGTCTCCTCAATAATATTTGTTATTATCAATGAGTATAATTAACTTTGCTAAAGATTTCGACAAAGTAAGCACAGTGTCCTCCCGGGTCCTCCCCAACTAGTAGCAGCGGAGGGGTTGGCACCCCTATACCATTACCAGTTCAATAAATTAAATCATAAATTCATATACGTAATAATAATAATAATAAAAATTTTGTGTCTCTTTTACAGTTTTAGCGTCTATTAGAATCATTACCATAGTACAGTACAGGTAATTGAATGACAATACTAACATTTTGGAAAAATATAGTCAGTTAATAATGGTAAACTTTTAAATCTGTTAAGAGTTCATTTTGAAAGAGATGGTATTACTGTGAGAGGTTACTGTTATCTGGTCAACTTAAGAAATTCTGTTGACTTTCAAGAGGTGACTTGATGGTGCACTCATTTATTTGGATTTATTACCCCCAAACTGAAAATGTAATCGCAGTGTGTAAAGCACCTATTGCTGGGCATGTCATCTGTTTTCAAATTATAAAAATGTATGGAATACTTGTGAATATAAAGATTTGTCAAATACTGTATATAGAATCACTGTAGGAGCTTCATAGCAGGCCAGAATTTTACAACAGTTATCGATTAATTTGCCCATAAGCCAATAAGAATTTCATTGAATAATGTTTAAAATGGTAAGAAGAAATATCTGATGATACTACTGTACTTCCTATTTTATATGTTAAATGAATTAATAAATTGTTTTATTAATATTCATACTTGGGCTTTATCAAGGACCTTAACAGCATCATTTACTTAACCTAACATTTTGTCCCGACAGTCACTAAACATACCGACGTACTATGCTCATCATCTACTACTAGAATTCATAAGAGAGAACAGTGGATCTGATGACCTTCCTTCTCCTTGAGTGATTCTAACCACCTATCTTGAGGTTATCTTGAGATGATTTCGGAGCTTTTTAGTGTCTCCGCGGCCCGGTCCTTGACCAGGCCTCCACCCCCAGGAAGCAGCCCGTGACAGCTGACTAACACCCAGGTACCTATTTTACTGCTAGGTAACAGGGGCATAGAGTGAAAGAAACTCTGCCCATTGTTTCTCGCCGGCGCCTGGGATCGAACCCAGGACCACAGGATCACAAGTCCAGCGTGCTGTCCGCTCGGCCGACCGGCTCCCAGACCTACCAATATTTGTCAAAGAAAACATTAATGTATTTTGTTATTTTTGTTCTTCAGTTTGCTTCTGCAGGTTTTGGTTCTATTTTTAATAGGACTCCAGAACTCTTCACTTTCACACCCTTCATATCTTCCTGGCAAACTTGTAAATAGTTATCCTAATCCCTCTCTCCATCTTGTCTTCTAATTTGAACCAGTATTCAGTATTGGCTCATATCCAACACTCATGTTTCCCCTAGCTGATGACTATGAACTCTGAGCCAATGCGTTGCGTGTCTTCATACGTCTTCTACTTTATGCATTTTGTGTTAGTACTTTATGTCACACATCTCTCCATCTATGTTACTTCTTACATGTACCAACACATGCAACATATACTTTAGCAATAATGAATCTTTCTGGTGAAAAAACATCTGGTGGTATTATTCACAGTTCATTTCCTTTACCCAATTTTCTGAAGGTTACTCACACACTAACTGTCATGGGGCGTGTCACCACCATTATCAATCTCCGCTGCACACCGTGTGTCTGCAAGGAACTCCTTCATCCAAGCCTTCCTCCACTTAGGTACTTTATCTACTTCTATTTGCATAACTTTTCTAGATATTATAACTCTTCATTAAATACAAAATTCCAAACAAGTCATGTAAACGTCATGAAAGAAACCCGACTACACTGACTGCCTGATCTTGTGTACAAAACTTCTGGCGCAAAAACAATAATTGATTTCCTTCTGTAATTTCCCAGGCACCACATTACATTGCACTATTCTTCCAATTACATTGCACTAGAAAAGAGAGGAAGTAATATCTATTTAAGGGAAGAGTTTAGAAACACCAGACATGTGTTAAGGAGATCTTTCACTTTTGCAAACCAGTCTTCAAACAAAACAGGTACTATAAGATAAATATAAAAACTTTTAAAGCACATTTCATACACACATTCATACATTATGTACCTTTTGAAGTACAAAAGCAAGTATGCAAGTTTACAAGCAACATTTTTAAGTAATACACATTAAACAATACCTGAAATACAGTTTGCTGTAAGGTAGCCCAAAAAGGTTCTATCACACGAGTTGTGGAGAATGAACACATTTACACAATAGTCTGTACATCACCTATTCTCGTGATTTACCACTCCCTTAAAATAAAACTGTTTTGCCTAACCTGATATGCATGAAACCTGGAAACCCCGCCTAACCTAGCGAGGCCAATGTACAGGAAATATCAATATTACAGTGCTGTAATTTTTCCTAATACCAATGGATTGGTTACTGAACAAGTCATTGTAAAAGTCTAAAATTGTTTTAACACAGTCTTCTGCAAGCTAAGTCCTTCCTATACCAATATTCCCTTTAAATATAAGCTTATCCTTTATATTCAGCAAATTAAACGTCCAACATCAACTCACATGTGATTTTTGCGTCGCCGTTCCTGTTCAGGGATGAGCGTTGCAGCATTCATGTCCTGGAGTGTGTTGGCAACCGAGACCAGTGCCAGGAGGTGGTGGGTGGTGAGTGCCGGCGACACCTCCCAGTGCCCACGACCCGTGAACACCTAGAGAGCCCTCCTCTCATCAGTATTCCATGCACATTATCCACCTTGTTACATCTCAAACTGCTTAATTCAATTATCAGAAAACATGCCAAGCAATCTACAGTCTGAGTGTCAGGTGTAGAAATGATATGAACAACTTAATCAAATAAATAAAGAAATGAAATGTTTACATTGTCATATTATTAATACTTTTAAAATAAATAATGTAGCAAAATTTTGCAACTTTATAATCCTATGATGATTTGTAAGAAATTTTAATAGTTAACCCTTAAATGGTTCATCTAATTAAAAATTCTACACTGTGGATCATGTGACAAATAATAGTTCACAAACTTAATGTAAATATATTTACATTTGGTGAATCAGGAGCTGGAAGTAGTCACAGAAAGTGATTAGAGTTCTTTAAGAGTTAAAAATCAATAATGAAGCAAAACTTTAGAAATGTCACATTCTGCTATCATCTGTGAGAAATTGTAATCATTATAACGTAATGATCTCAGAATATTGATTACAACATTTCAGTAACAACTAGATGAAGGTCAGAGAAGTAATAAGCATTCTAGCCACATGTTCTAATACTCTTATGCAGGTGTATCTAGACCTTGTAACAGTACCAATGTTGTAACCTAGACCTTGTAACAGTACCAATGTATTATCAAATGTATTTAAATATTTAAACCTGCATTCAGTCAAGTACATTTGAGAACATGTTTCTCATTCACCTCGACAAATATGGTGGATCACAGATAAAGTATATGGATCAGCCTTCAGTGTTTGTTCAACCCGTCCTCTTAAAAATAAAGTCACTTTTCGCTCATATGCGCGCTATGGCCAAATTTGGACGTAATTTGAAATGAAATCGACTCACAAAATTGATGTACTGTTCCGTTTTCTGTTTGAGTCGTCCAACTTACTCGGCAAGCTTAGAAGAGGCAACTTTCCATTAACGTTTTTCATACCGTTTTGAAACTTTATGAGAATTTCCTGCCCACCTAACCTATCAGAGGACCCTTAACTTCCTGTTGTTGAAAAAAAAATCCCAAATTTATTTTCATCTTTTTTTCATTTTCAAATTACGCCCATATTCGGCCATGCGGGCAAATGGCCAAAAGCGACGTTCTTTTTAAGAGGACAGGTTGGTTTGTTACCAAGTCCTATGGTCTATATCCCTTTAGTATTATGCTTGAATAATGATGAACTTATTTAACAACATTCTGTAGTCATCTATTATTACTTTTCTTGGCAAGATCCATAATAATTTAAATTAAATAAATACTTAAAAATCTGGATAGCAATGAGAAAATATAGAGTATGAGTGAAGAGATCGTAACTGCATCTCTGGACTCCTCAGGCACACTAAGCATTTCCCAGGAAGTGGGATCACTCCAATTCGAATGGCCTTAATATTTTCACATAGATAAATCAAGTTCTTGTGATGATGTGCATCTGGATATCAGAGCACAAAAAAACAGTGTTGAATGTAATTAAAACGCCATTTTCTAGGCAAGTCCCTGGAGGCTCCTCGGAGCTATCCAGACTGATAGGGAGAGTCTTAACTTTTGGCATCAGTCGATGTGGGTGGAGTTCTAGGCCTACTGGGGACCACGGCCAGAAACTGGCCCCCTCAGAGAGGCACGAGGAGCAATGGCCTATAGAAATGCACATGTGATTTTGAAGCATTCTATATCTGCCATCGACCGGGACAGGCACCCAGAAAGGTAAGTGCCCCAAAACAAACCCCTATTCTGGTAAAACCAATGAAAATAACGAAACAAATGGATAGAACTTCTCCAAGGGAAAACGAGCAAACAAGCATGACATCACACGAGACGCTGCCACATAGTCTGCGTAGCTTCCCCCTCCCTGGGAGGAGGAAGGGGAAGCCCCAGACCCATCCACACTTTCAGTTCCGAAGATGGATATCCAAAATACGCGGAAACTACCGGCCGGAGGGAGGGAGGGTTGCCGGGGAGTCCTCCGGGACTCACCCAGAAAAGTGGCGTTTCATTACATTCAACACTAGTTTTTCTGGAGGGAAGCCCCTATGGCTCCCCAGAGCTACCTTCACCAAAGACTAAGGAAAAAAAGGGGACTTACCCGGGAGGCGGTCGATGCTCCACACCTCAACTCGAAGTCGAGACAGGCTGCAGCTGCCGACCCAAAGTGACGCAGGCCCAACTACGCCCAGGAATGTTCAAGAGGTAGCGTGCAGCCAGGACCCTGTTCGACTGCCAAAAACCCCATGCCCGAATGTCAGCCCAAGACATGTTCCCAAAACAGCAAGAGCAGCGAACTTACAAATGTCATGGGCACGGGGATAGACCGCAGGCTGGCTAGACTTAATAACCCTGCGGATGACCTGAGAGTCCCGTACCCACGAACAGGGAAGAAGGGAAACTGGATCAACCCAAAGCGTGTCCCTGGACACAGAAGCCATGGTGCGCAAATAATGGCAGAGGGCCGCAACTGGACACAAAACATGATGCACCCCCGGCCTGACCAACCAAGTATCAACAATCCAAGGACCCGATAAGTAATATCAGGTACTATATAAGGGTTTGGTTTCCGGACCTCCTCCGGAAAGCAGTAGTCTCATTCTTCGCCAGAAAAGAAGGATAAGGCATCAGACGAACAAACCCATCTCTATGACCAAAAGAGCAGAAACCCCTGCGCCAGAGGACAGCATGAAGCTCCCCGACCCAACCCTCAGAAACCAATGCCTTATCCCATCAGCCGAGGAACTGAAGGTGTGGATCGCCGTCACAAAGGTCTAGTCGATGGCAGATATAGAATGCTCCAAAATCACATATGCATTTCTATAGGCCATTGCTCCTCGTGCCTCTCTGAGGGGGGCCAGTTTCTGGCCGTGGTCTGCGGTAGGCCTAGAACTCCACCCACATCAAGTGATGCCAAAAGTTAGGACTATCGCTATCAGCCTGGATAGCTCTGGGGAGCAGTAGGGGCTCCCCCTAGAAAACATAGAACTGTTTGAGAAAGCATAGCAAGGCATTCCTGAAGCAAATAAACAAAATGCACTAACAATTACATTACTTAAGAACACTAATAAAGGAACTTGCAGAAGGCCAAATGGCCCATGCCAATCATTATGTGAACAAGAGAGGTCCCAGGGGGTACTCTTCTTGCAATTGTTCCCTACTCAGATTTGACTATTTATGTTGATCCACATCTCTTTCATATAAGCTAAACATGCCTTGATTCAGTTTATGAGGCCCTCTCTAATGTTTGGGGTGGACGGTAGAGCGACGGTCTCGCTTTATGCAGGTTGTCGTTCAATTCCTGACCGTCCAGGTGGTTGGGCACCATTCCTTCCTCCTGTCCCATCCCAAATTCTATCCTGATCCCTTCCCAGTGCTATATAGTTGTGATGGCTTGGCCCTTTCTCCTGATAGTTCCCTTCCCTTCCAACACCAAGCATATCTCTGCTTTAATAATCTTTAAAGTTAAACAGAATCTAAAGCCTTACTAAAGTCTTAGATATTTAATATTGCCATCTTTACCACTATTACAAATATGTTTAAAGAGAATAGGAATAAATTTGTCCAAAGTGATTGGTCTTACTACTAGTTTACTCAACTTGTTACCCTAACACACTATAAATCGGATCAACTGTGCACATAGACAAGTTTTTCTCTAGTGAATTTAGAGATAAAATACTTGTTTAGAATACATTTCTGTTTCATTACGTGGTTAATGGCAACACTTGCAACCCTTATCCTCCAGCGGGCAATACAGTATGTAAAACAGACGAGCGTGAAAAAGCACTACCTGCGTTCTGTGCTCCAGCTGCACCATCTCTGGGGGAAGTTCAGCAGCCAGGTCGGGAGGTAAAGTAATTGGGGGCATATCTGCTTCTCGTACTGGGTGCCAGGTAGGCATAAACAGTGACATATACCCTGCAAATATAATAACGGCAACCATAGTGAAACAATAACAGAAAACGCATGTTGTACACACAAATTTTATATATATCTCAAAAACTAATTTTCCAGAAGTGTAATATTCTTGCAACATTGACTTTAATATGACTTGCCATATATTGTGGCAATGTTTTTGTTGGAAACTTGCTGTTTCCAACAAACTTGCCATTAAAGTGACTTTGGAAAAATGTGAAGACCCACAAGGTCTGGGCAGAGTGAGCCTGACTGACCAAAAATTAGCCTAGAGGAAGATAGGAGTCAGGAGACAGAGAAGTCTCCAACAACAGAGAAAAGTGCAAATAAATCTGAACAAATTAGACCTGTAACATTTCTCCAAACACGTGAAGCAGGTACATCAGCTACAGGGCTGACAGGTCCCTATGTCTGCACCAACAACGGCCAAATTTATGTACTGTATATAAGGTGGTGAGCTGTCTAGCAGAATGAGTATCAATACAGACCAGCCAGGAGTAACAACTCCTCTGACCAGCCTCGACCTAGCTGTCTCACCGATGGGCTCTGTCTCCAGGTTGTCCATATGGACCGCTGTGTCATGACACCATCTCACCAACCAGACTCTGCCTCCAGCTTGAATGTACTGTTATAATCTGCAGTGTCTCAATGCCATACGCTAAACTGTACATTTTATCAAATATATAGTGTTGACCGCAATATTGTGTTTACTGTTCTTTTGAGAGGTTGTCATAAAAAATCTAGACCTCTAAGCATAGCATAAGGAGTCTAGACCTTGAACTGTAGTAAATTGTTTATGCTACACATGAATGTGAAGGTTAATAAAAATAAAAATCACAATCTGGGTAACTTACCAGACTTGGATATAAGGCCATAAGAAACTGGAACTCTGGGTTTGAGAAGACCAAGAATGTTTTCACAAGTGTGATCCAATGATGGGTCAAGACCCCAGGAGTGCAACAATGACATTAACATCTGGCCAATCTGCAAGGTCTGTGCCGTAACGTCTAGGTGTCTTGGGATCTGCACACGGCCACTGCCACTCCCATCTATGAACAAAAACACGTGTGTTAAACTAACAGCATTGCAGCACTAGCTTTCATAAAATGATAAATATAAACATCGGGAAACATCCCATTACTGTACTACAAAACATAGTTACTAAATGCATTACTTCATTATAAAGCAGGCTAAGCAGTTAAGACAGTACAATAATTAAATATTAAAAAATGTACATTTTAAAACCAAATTGCATATGGTAAAATTTTCAAACTAAATTACTAACACCTTGTACCAGACAATACAGTACTGAATAATGTTGAGGATGAGATGTATAGGAGACTAAAACGTGAAGATATCTATAATCCACAAAGAACATACGACAAGCCAGCCATACCTGATGTACCGCAAGTTATTAATATAATAAGGGACATTCTTTTGGAAATGAACGGATCATTATTTACCAAATAAAGCAAGGACTTATCAGAAATGTAAAGAAACACCAAGATGAAAGATGACTGAATGTGAAGATAACATTTCATCTGTAAGTACTTAATCAAATGTGATAAAGGCTGCAGAGATGAAACCACACCAACTATTAAAGTCTATACTCTTCTTGGTGTTCCTCTACTTCACAGTCGTATGGAACTTTGTACTCTTTTCAGCCAATATAGTATTGCACAAAGTTTACTCTCACAAAATATAAAAATGTGATCAAAGTAAACTTCTGGAATTCAACAGAAACATAATTTATTGGTCAGAAGAATGAGTGTGTGTAACACTTAAGGTCATTGTCTCATAACTCACAAATGTATGGAAGTCCAAGGCATCAGAAATAGTAAGCAATTTACTCTGGGTGACAGGAATTGCTAACCTGCCTACTGGAAGGAATTGTATAAACAAATTTACAATCAAGCCTTTAGAGCATTACCAATTGCAAAGAATAAACTACAATAATATGGCTGAAACAAATAACCCAAACCACACTTATGAAATGAAACAAAATTGATATTTTGTTCCATCCTGGATTTTGATTAACTTATAAAGACCTGACGTGGAATCAAGACAGACTGGAATGTCGTCACTTTAATTTCATTTCATATGTGTTGGTTGGGTTATTCATTACCCATTGTTAACTGAATGTAATGAATACTAAGAGCCAATTTAAATGTTAATTTATTTTGCTTTAGGATGCTATCCTGGAGACCAGCTTTTTAACAGAAATAGATATAAAGAAAGAGGCACTGTCCTGTATAAAACTAATGTTGCATGTAATGAAATGCCAATTTCTGGATGAGCCTTGGAGGATCCCTGAAGCTACTATATACTGATATGGTACCATCTACTAGGTTGCATCAGCAATGGAGTTCTATATGTCTTCCAGGTACCACTGCCAGAACCTGGCTCCCCTCACAGATGTAGGGAGTGGTAACATTTACTTTTGCCACCTCACTGGGTAAGCAACCAGAAAGTCAGCGAGTCAAAACAAGCCACTGCTGGCTTCAATAGATACTAAAGCCTCAAAACTAGAATTTTCTCGGAATTAGCGTGAGCTCGTTCACCCCACTTCCCCCTACTCATTTGGGGGAAGGGAGCAGGTTGCCCACTGCCAGCCAGTATCTCCACTCTCAATTCTAGGGCAGATGTAGGTATCCACCTGATGACCTGGGAGAGAAGGAATCATGGAGCCACCAGGACTCGCCCAGCAAATGGCATTTTATTACATTCAATGTAATAAATTGTGGCTCAAAGAAGCTTATTACCTATGGAGAAAGAAAACACACAGGAATTCTCTGAGAGGATGAAGCATTGCGTCAGGGGTGAAGAGGAGACACCCGGCCAAGAGACAAGGCTCAAAGCCACACAAGGTCGCCGAGGCTTACCTACCTGTTGATGACTCCAAGGATCAACAACCCCAGAGCCCGGTCTCTGACCAGGTCTCCAGGTTGCTGGTCTAATCAACAAGGCTGTTAAATGCAGCTGCTCACAGCCTGACATACAAGTTACAGCCTGATTGGTAAGGTATCTTTTGAAGGGGCTTGTCGAGTTCTCCCTTGAACACAGCGAGAGATCACCCAGTTATGCCCTGAATGTGTAGAGGAAGTGTTTGAAAAGTCTTGGGCCTTTGATGTTGATCGAGTTCTTGCTCAGCGTGCCTACTGCACCCCTGCGTTTCAGTGGGGCTATTTTGTACATCCTGCCATGTCTTCTCGCCTCATGTGATGTTATTTCTGTGTGCTGATTTGAAAGCAATCCTTCTGTGAACATTAACCAGGAACCAGGTTGCCAGAACCCCGTTTGACCTTCAAAACTTCATTACCCGAATATCAGCACAAGACATATTGACGAACACCACTGACACCAAAAACACGCCTAGGGAGAAGAGCATCATACTCTTCATTCAGCCAAGTGTGGTTGGAAAGAACCAAGCCAAGCTATACCCTAGTAAAAAAACAACTCAACTCTGAAACCTGCATAGAAAATGGAGCCAAGACCAAGTAACTGACAAGCTGCTGGGCAAACCACACACGCTGGGGAGGGAGGGAGGGGAAGGGGGAGAAGGGGAAGAGGTGTGGTCAGAGTTCAAGTGGAGGAAACAAACACCCCAACTCCAAAACACAATGGGGCCAACTCTGGGGCCCCAAAACAACCACCACTCTGTAAACTCGGAAACGGAACACCATACCCATAAAGCGGCAGGTAAGCTTTAAGAGGAGAGGGGCCAAAGAAGAATGGAGACCAAAAGTGCACATGTGGCATATAACTCCGGGTCATAGGTGTCATAGACCCAATGGGCAGCCAAGCAAAGGAAAAGAATGACCGCTAGCCCATAGCACAACTGACAAGCACTCTACAAATTTGAAATGACAAGTACGGACTCAACCCTTGCTGCATCCGAGACAGGCAAGGGATGCCTGTGCCCGCAACATGTATTTTTTTGTTATTTTCTCTGAATAAATCACTGCAGATATCGATACTAAGTATCGAACAATGTGACTATGTTTATATGAATTACTGGTATCCATGATACTGACATATGATTTTAGGTTATGAATAATAATTTACAATTGGCCAATATTAAAGTACAGTATATTATGTTTTTATTAAGAATGGGACATAATTTTAATTTTTTAATAAAACGACAGGATGGCTGCAAAATATGAAAAATGGTCTCATTCAAAATAATATGTATGGTCAGCCTATGATGTATGAAAATGCACAACACCTGTAAGAAAAGTATTATTAAAATACATAAATGCCATGTGTGAAAAAGCTGTCACTACTCGTACACAGAAATCCAGAATAGTGGCACAAAATACATAAACATAAGCGACTTTTAATCAAAATGAAAAGTACCAGAAAGGAAAATACCTGAAATTATAGACGGCATCAAGGTGGAGAAAGTGACATGTATGCATACACAAGTGTTATTAATAGTGACACATGTGTGTGTGTGTATATATAGACCTTATGGTATTTATGCCAATGAAAAACAAGAGAAATTTTGTTTTTTTATGAGAATGTTAAATTAACTGTTAATAAAGAAATTATGCAGAAGCTTAAAAAACTATCAAGAAATATTAAATAAAAATGTATCAGAAAGAGAGATACAGTATTAATGTATTAGAGACAACTGATTATCTAGTGATTTTAATAAGGTATCATTCCAGAGAATTATTATAAAAGACTTTAGCAATAAAGATCATATTCAAGGGACTAATCAAGTAAACAGCACACTGGTGACTAATTCAGAAACATTTGATGATAAATTTATTACTCACACTAGTCAATGACTTTTTTTTATCAGATGTCTAAAAGGTTAACTGCATTAACCCTATTTTATAAAATAGCTAACAAGTCAAATGGGAAAAATTTCATGAGATAATTAGAGCACAAGAGAAAATTGCAGATAGTGACTGGAGCACAGGAGGAAATTGCATATAGCAACTAGAGCAAATGATGAAATTACAGACAGCAATTGAAGCACAGGAGGGAAATCACAGATACAGTGTAATAATTGGAGTATTATGAGGGCTAACAAGCACAGCACAGAAGGATGAGCTGAAATGCTGAACTGTGCTGAGATCAAGTCTTAGTACTGTACGTGTACTGTACCGGTAAATCTGACCATCCCTGAAAGCTGTTTCAATCTCCAGTGTCAAACTCTATTCACTAGAAAATAACACATTTTGGGTATATAATGTGCTTTATAAGTACTGTAAAAGGAAATCTAATTTGACAATAAAACAGGCTGTCAGCTTCTGGTTAATCTCTAGAATATGATCATTTAAGCAAGAAGTCGAGGGGACCCTTTAAATATGGATGGAATGGGTCCATGTTAACATGACAGTGTCGTCAACCTTGTAAAATCAACACTCACCCTTAGCCGAGCTGAGTGTGGTAGGGCGGAATCCTGACTGTTCCACCTTATTCTGTATAAGGTTCTGGACACTCTCTGCTGATTCCTTGACTCGTGACAGCAAGCCTGCATCAATGCCACCACCACCACCACCACCACCACAATGACCAAACCCACATTAGTTCACACAAGACATGGCAGCAAGCCTACAAGTCATGGTGCTGCATCTACTCTCAACCAGTTATTAATGACAATCTACATTACAGTACAGTATTCTACAATATATAACACTTTCCTTTATTTGCTACATATTTTAACACATGTAAAATACTAATAAATTACAAAGCAAATTTACTGATATTGTTCTTCTGGAAAATGCCAAATCAACAAACTTGAACAACTACTGTATTCACAATTGAAAAGAATGTCACCTAGGCTAAAACATGTTGCCGAGAACTACAACTGGTTGGTGAGGTGCGGCCCACTGCTTGTGTTGGCACACCGGGAAGTATTAGTAGTTACACACACAAATTCTTCACAACTGGTCCAGGTCTCGGACAATGGCTCCAAAGATACAGGTGAAGGGTTTGGCTACATATATGCTATTACTTAAATTACTTTATATAATATAAAATGTTAATTATAATATTGTAATTATTTCCATTCACACAGGATATTAGATAAAATACTTACAACTGAATAAATTTATGATTCACAAAAACTCAAAATTCTGTTTACATAGCATAAGCATATTTTTAATTGTTACACACAGCATTCTAAGCCAATGCTTTATTTTTTATTCGTAATACAGTACTGTCTGAATGTATAAAAGCCAGTAATTCATCACCTATATCCAATGAGCCATTTTCTACATCTAAGACAGGAAAGCCCATATAAGATGTACATATGTGCAAACTAAGACACATTAGTTTACTGAATCAATGGAATAGTGGAATTAGTCTTGTAAATAAGGCCAGAACGGCAAGGTGAGAGGTGTGAGGGGGCACAGTGCAAGGAAACGAAACACATCATGCACACACCAACACTTGAATTAGTCGTCTCTTTCTGGTCAGGCACAACCTCGACCTGGATAGCAAATGTTGCGTACTGTTCAACGTTGGATTCTTATTATAAATAATGGGAGTACCCAGCTCACTCAACATGAGGTTAGAGTTTGTTTATCAGTACAAGTTCCCATTATGGTTACCAAAGGTTTCCCACCACTTGCCATCTGCTATATCCAGTGGAGTGTATTCCTACGAAGCAAAGTAAGCATTGCTTACCCTACAACAATTATTCCCTTTCAAATAAAAATATCTTTATTTGGTTAACATACTATTTAATTCAATTGTATGTGCATTCTGCATTTTTTGGTCCCAGATTTTCAAGCTGCATTTGGCACTTCAAAATCTGTCCCTCAAATACACGCCTAGTTGTGCTTGCATGGGTTGAGCTTCAGCTCTTTGGGCCATCTCTCAACTGTCAATCAGCTGGTGTACAGATTCCTGAACCTATTGGACTCCATCATAATTACATTTGAAACTGTGTATTGAGTCAGCCTCCACCACATCACTGCCTAATGCATTCCATTTGTTAACTACTCTGACACTGAAAAAATTATTTCTAACATCTATGTGGCTCATTTGATTACTCGGTTTCTACCTGTGTCCCCTTAATTGTGTTCCACCCGTGCTAAATAGTTTGTCTTTTCTTTATCCACCCTGTCAATTCTTCTAAGAATTTTACAGGTGGTGATCATGTCTTCTTTAACACTTCTGTCTTTCATGGATGTGAGGTTTAGTTCCTTTAGCCTTTCCTCGTAACTCATACCTCTCAGTTCTTGGACTAGTCTGGTGGCATACCTCTGAATCTTCTCTAGCTCTGTCTTGTCTGAAAGGTATATAAGGACTGTACATATGTGCTTGTATGGTATGTAAAGGTATGTAACCAGGTATGGACTCCAGGTTAGAGTTGCATATTCCAGGATTAGTCTGACATAAGTGGTATACAAGGTTCTGAATGATTCCTTATACAAGTTTCTAAAGGCAGTTCTTATGCTGGCCAATCTAGCATACGTCAGTGATGATAAGCTTTTGATGTTGCTTCTGACTCTTCTGGCTTTTGGAGACAGGTTCGGTCTGCTATCAACCCCAAAATCTGTCTCTCTACTTGACTCTTGCAGGATTTCACCTCTCAGATGCTCCCTTGTGTTTGGCCTCCTGCTCCTTTCAGCTTAATTTCATTACTTTACACTTACCCGAGTTAATCTTTAGTAGCCATTTCCTAGACCACTCCTTCAAGGTCGTCCAGGTCATCCTGTAGTCTCTGTCTATCTCCATCTGTCTTGATTCTTCTCATAATTTTTGTCTCATCAGCAAACATTGAGAGGAATGAGTCTATGCCCTCTAGAAAATCATTTACATATATCAGAATCAGGATGAATCCAAGTACAGAGCCCTGCAGGACTTCACTGATGACATCTCACCACTCTGAGATCTCCCTCACAGTTATTCACTGTTTCCTGTTGCTTAGATACTCCCTTATCCACTGGAGCACCTTACCATATATATCTGCCTGTTTCTCCAACTTTTGTAATTGACTCTTATGGGGTACTGTGTCAAAGGCTTTCTGACAGTAAGAAAATGCAGTCTGCCCACCCTTCTCTTTGTTGCCTAATTTTTGTTGCCTGGTCATAAAATTCTATTAAACCTGTGAGGCACGATTTACCATCTCTGAACCCATGCTGGTGGCGTGTTACAAAGATTGTTCTCTCCAGGTGTTCTATGAGATTTTTCCTCACGATCTTCTCCATATCCTTGGTGAGAGGATAGTGGTGAGTGAAGCTCTGGAGCACTGATGACATCTCACCATGCCAATACGAGTTAGGGAAACTGGCCTGTAGTTCAATGCTTCTTGCCTGTCCCCCTTTTCTTTATATTGGGACTACATCAGCTGTCTTCCAGCTTTCTGGTAGACCTCCTATTTCCAGTGACCTGTTATACATCATAGAAAGTGGCACACTTAGTGTTTCTGCATCCTCTTTTAGTATCCAGTGAGATTCTGTCAGGCCCAACAGCCTTTGTCACATTCAGCTCCAACAGTTTCCTTTTAACCTCATCATTAGTAAGCTCAAATTCCTCCAAGGTGGCTTTGTTTACTACCTCCTGTCTCAGTACAGGGCCTCTTGCTCTATTGTAAGAACCTCCTGGAATATCTTGTCGAGTTCTTCACACACCACCTTGTCATTCTGTGTGTGTCTGTTCTCCCCTTTTCCCAATTTCATCACTTGTTCCTTCACTACTGTTTTCCTCCTGATGTGGCTGTGGAGCAGTTTTGGTTGGGTCTTGGCTTTACTTGTGATGTCATTTTCATACTGTCTCTCTGTTTCTCTCCTCACTCTGAGGTACTCATTTCATGCCCTCTGGTACCTCTACCTGCTCTCTGGTGTTCTGTTATTCCCATAGTTTCTCCATGTTCTAGTACTTACTCAATTGCTTTGCTACCTTACATTCCTGATTAAACCATGGATTCCTCCGTTGCTTTTTATTTTTCTTCTTTTAGGCCGGGATAAACCTGTCTGCAGCTTCCCGGCACTTCTGGGTGACATAGTCCATCATATCCTATACAGTCTTTTCTCCGAGTTCTGTTTGTGTGTGTGTCACTCCCTTTGAGAGCTCATTCATACAGACCATTGACCAATGGTCTTAAGACTCAGTTGTATGGAACACCACTTTCCACTCCATTCCTGCCTGACATAGTCTCTCTATGATCCTTTGTTTCCTGTCCATCAAGTACTTCCCTTTTCTTTCCATCTAGTGTACAGTACTGTATTAGTCTTTTGTGAGGAACAGTATGAAAAAGTCTTTTGGCAGTCTAGAAAAATGCAGTCTACCTATCTTTCCTTCTCTTGTCTTATTTTGGTGACCCTGTAATAAAATTCAAACATGTTTGTTAGGCATAATTTTCCCTCTCTGAAGCTGTGTTGTGCTGCTTCTATTATACAATTTGCTCTCCCCAGATGTTCTACAGTCCTTTTTTTTTGACAACTTTCTACAATCTTGCACAGAATACATATTAATGACACTAGTCTATAGGTTAGTGCTTCATGTCTCTATCTCTTTCTTAAATATTGGAACTACATTTGAATTTTTTCAGCTTTCCAGTAATTGTCCCATCTCAAGTGTATTGTTGAAGACTATGTTATATTAATGGGTAACTCAAGATTCCTGTAATTTTCTTCAGTAACCATGGTGATACCTGGCCTGGTACTTCTGCCTTTGTTACATCCAGCTTATCCAAGTATCTTTTTACCTCTTCTACATTAACTTCAATTCTGTCTAATTTTGTTTCTGGTTGTCTGTTGTCACCTGTACTGTACTTGGATACCAATCTAGTTCTGGTTTGAATATCTCCTGGAACCTATTGTTGAGTTCTTCATACACTTCTTTGTCATTCTCCGTGTGTTCCTCCCTGACCCCCCAGTCTAATCACATGGTCTTGAACCATTACCTGGGCCATACCTGGAGAGGGTTTCAGGAGTTCTTCTACTCCCAGGGCCCAGCCTGGGGCCAGGCTCGACTTGTGATAACTTGATCCAACAGTCTGTGCTTGGAGCAGCCTGCAGGCCCACATATCCACTACAACCCAGTTGGTGTGGCACTTCTTGCAAGAACTTGTCCAAGTGCCTCTTGAAGATGTCCACCTTTGTTCCGGAAATATTTCTAATGCCTGCTGGGAGGGTATTGAATAGCCGTGGACCTCTGATGTTCAGACAGTGTTTTCTGATTGTGCCTATGGCACCTCTACTCCTCATTGGTTCTATTCTGCATTTCCTTCCATACCCAATATTTTTCTTCATATGTGGATGTGCAACAGCTTAGATTAGCTCACCTAACGAGCCAGCTTGGTGGGCTGTATTCAATATTAGATAGAACACAGAGGCCATACAATGGTATTGAACTCACATTCCTTAGCACCCAGGCACACACTGCTCATTGAACCATGATGAGTTTCAAAGTACAATATCACTGTGGCCCAGTCGGTAGTACATGTACCTGGGGAGTCCAGAGATGCAAGTTCCATCCAACCACACCACCTCAATATTTTCTCATATATGAAGCACGATACTTTGATATAATTGTGTGTATATAAATCAATTTAATGGTAAATGAACAGAGATAAAGAAGATTAAGAAAGCAGAAGTCCAGACACATATAGAGGAGCAGACACAGATGATGCATATAAAAAGGTAGAGAATAGAGAGAACACAAGTGTCTAGAATCTGCTTAAAAGTCAGGAAATGATAAGAAGTAATTAACACCTGCCCAAGACTTCAAAACCAAGTACATACAGTACCTACAGCAAACCATAAAGATAGAGAACATGAGAGATACTGTATATACAGTATCTTTAACACTTTTTGCTTTGTACACAGATCACTGATAATTCTCGATTCACGCTAAACCGCAACACCGCTTCTAATATTATTTACATTCATGTGTAGATCACTGGCAAGTCTCGACTCAACGTAACTCGTACCATCACCTATAACCTCATTTACGATCATATGTAAATCACTGGCTAAATCTCAATTCACTAACCCATACCAACCAGTCTAAGCTGCTTGATGGGGTTCTGGGAGTTCTTCTACTCCCCAAACCTGGCCTGAGCCCAGGCTTGAATTGTGAGAGCTTGGTCCACTAGGCTGTTGCTTGGCGCGGCCTGCAGGCCCACATATCCACCACAGCCCTGTTGGTCCGGCACTCCGTAGAGAAAATTATCTAGTTTTCTCTTAAAGATGTCCATGGTTGTTCCAGCAATATTTCTTATACAGTACTGTACTCGCTGGGAGGAAGTTGAACAACATCCCTCCCAACCTGATTTATATTCATACATAAATCACTGGTATCAACTCGCTAACGTGTACCGGCGTCTCTAACCTGATTTATGTTCAAAATTTTACAATAGGTTTATTAAGGTTTAATAGAGTGTATTTGGTATACGGTAGTAGGTTGACACTAAAATATAAATTGGAATCTTTTAGAGCCATTATATAATGTTCAAAAGACCACTTGAATATTAAAGACACATCTTAGTAACAACATTAACCTTTGAAGAAATGTGCATATTATCACTGATCCATGTTTGATCCATGATGCACACAACATCCCAAGATGTTGTACTTTGTAACATTTGAAACTCCTGTAAATACACAGCATTCCCAATAGGTATTTGAGGCCTTCAGAAAGAATCTATTATCATGAAAAGTTATATTATTTTGGGAACATTTTTTGTATGCACAAGGTATGATTTCTTAGCAACATAGGAAGAGAAAAACCTTGTTTCAAATATCCTTTTTCCGAGTTCCTACAGATAATGTCTCGTGTAGCCCTTGCACAATAAGACATGCCAATAAACATCTTAATATAGTCAACGTTTACTTGGTGTAGGGCTACTTTAGGCCTGAACTGCTTAGATCAAAAGAATCTCTTGCACAATGTAATGGTTAATGAGATTCTCAAAGATGTTCCTCCAAAAAAATATTCTTTATATAAGAACTACATACCAGGTAAGCCCACATATACATAAAAGAAACAGTGAAGGACATGGGGTTTTGACATCAGAGGATCAGTGCAGCTAAGACAGTCCTAACTAATAACACTAACAAACTGGTGCAAATAATTGGATTAATCTTGATTGCAAACTACATCACTAGTTAGGTGGTTACTTTATATAATAAAATTATAGCACTAAAATTGTTATGTTATGCACAAAAACTATTTAGAACTTCATAAACGTCTAACTTCCTGTTGTTCTTTCTGTTGACGATCATGCAGATTAACACGCCACAAAGTTCATGCTTCCCCATGCACATCCACACACACAGTAACACAAAAGCAGTAACTCCAACAATATTAGTATCTAATTGAAAAAAAATGGCAATATCAGTATTGTGAAGCATGTTTCAGTTACATTCATGAGGTGCGGTCAAGGTGAAATCCTAGAAACTTATTATACGAGTCTTATACCGTCCCTCGCCCTTCTATGAAGAGCAACACAAGACATGCCAATCATGAATAAACTTCTTAATATAGTCAACATTTTACTTGGTGTAGGGTTGCTTTAGGCCTGAACTGCTTAGACCAAAAGAATCTCTGCACCAAATAAAAACATATTCTTTAATAGAGGCTTGTCCTTGACTGGTGTCACCCACTGGTCAGCAGCTCCTGGCTTTCATTCACAGTTCAACCCGTCCTCTTACTAAATGCACTACATTTTTTACGCAATCACAACCACCTTAAAATTTGGGTGGTTTAGGGAAATTAAACACGCTGCACTATTGATGCTTTCTGGGACTAATGAGTATCAGCTCCAGTATTAGATGGGTTGGCTAGTATTTACCAATTTTGGATACTGTAAACCACTATTTTTTATGGAGGGGAAATCGAGAGAACGGGCTGCACAGTTAGTGCTCTAGAACTGCTACGTAGCGGACACAGTGGCAGCAGCATAAACAATGCTTCAGAAGCATTTCTAGAATCAGACCCTGCATTCTGCATGCATGGGGGTACAGTACTAATTTGACCTAATTTAATCTAAATACAAATAACTTTTCTGGAACATGAGCTTTTGGTGCATTATGGCATCTGGCAATGAGTGCAACATCCTCTCACACAGTTCAACACGTGTGTCGCATTTGCATGACACACACAATATTACTGGAAGATTCTCTACTTTGTTTCCATACTAATTAGTAATTATCTTGACACAATTTCCAAAGAAATTTTAATATAAAAATGTATATACAGAACTGTATTAAAATACACAAGATAAACAGGGCAAATGTCTAGCATCTAAAAGTCTTTAGTTCATAGCAACTTTATATGTTGTATGAAATTTATTTAATGCAATAAATTTGGTATGAAAAGCAGAGGGTATGTGCTTACCTATCAGTAAGTATGGGGCAGTGTGATCTAGATCGTTATGCCCTGCCTGCCTCCTACCCATTTACCTGATGCCCTATTACCACCATATTATACGCACAAAAGCTTTGTCAACCAAAGTTGGCGTCAGTATTAAATCTTCCAAGGGACATTTTTTGCAATGAGGGTTGCCATGTATTGTACTGCGTATATAAAAGGATGAACAGTATATGTACTAAATGTACTGAATTAGGCACATTGCTGCATGAGGGATGGGCACCAAAATGCTCATGTTCCTTGCCTACCCTGTTGGTCTCGTTCTTTCATCTTCTTCTCCACATTGGTGCTCTTGTCCTTAGCACGACCGAGAATATCTAATCACGACGACGTGGCCGTGGAATGAGGTAAACGAAGGGAGGGAGGGAGGGAGGGAGGGGAGGGATTGCTCAGCTCATTGCTCTTGTGGCCTTACTTTATCAACACTCAACACATACTGTACACTGCATTGGTAAATACTGCTCCCCATACACAGACATGCACACACACACACGCACACACACACACACACTTACAATAACAATATTCATCAACACTATAATCACAATATAGATACATATACATACATAAATAGTACTTACATAATCACACACATAAATATACAAACTAATGTATATATACATCAGTTGAATAGAAAATACAGATTCAGAAATTTGAAGCAATAGACACTGAAATGACCAGTCAGAACTTTTAGTACATATTTTTTATAATCATACGAGTACCACCCACAAATCAAATACGAAATTGTATGCATGTATGAGAATTCTATTTTTATAAATGGAAAAGTTAAAAAAAATCCTAATATAACGTTCAACTGCAATGTCTATAACATTAGCACTCAAGTCCGTATGAACTTCATGTGTGTATTATGTAAACTTTATTCAATATAGCTAACTAGAAGACATTTTCCATCACCTGAATAGAAATATTACGTTTGTCTACACTCTAATATAAAAATTTAACATTCTACTATGCTAGCCCCATTCAAAAGACCAAGAATGATTCTACCTAATGGGAAAAGGGGTTTTGTTAACAGATAACATAGTTCAACGGGACTTGGCTAGAACATTTAAACAGGACTACCACAATTATTATGAACTTAACTGCTCAAGCACATGTAATCTTGTTGAGCAGTCTAACACACATTACCTACTACTGTACTTAAAATTTCTAAAATAATTTTAATAGACTTTTTTTCTATCCAAAAAATTCAAAGATATTGGACCATGTCATGATTTCCTCGTGTCTCGCAACTTACCAACTGTTTTCTCTCAATATTTTCAATGAATGAGGTTTGCCGTATCCTATTTAACTCCAGGGTTACCCCAGGACATAAAACACCTTTTAGCGCTAAATTTCACCTTGTCTGTTTCATAACATGTTTCAGGCCAGAAAATATTTTGTTTTTTTAAACGATTTGTTTCTACAATCAGACCAAGCAAATAGGTAATGTGATCAGTATTAGAATGCAAATAAGCTAAGTAAAATACCGTACAATAATTCTAAAGAGACATTCAGGAAAATATTGCATGATCAACCTTTTAATTTAAATTTTTTGACAGTGGAGTGACATAAAAAGAAAGGAAGGAATACAGGGATACTGATGTTTTGACGAGATCACTTGAAAGGACACGCACGAGAACAGATGCCGAAAGAACGTTAAATGCTAACATGAAAACATAATTTACAATAAAGAAAATAATTATATTTGTCATGGAAGAATGGATTAAAGATATGAGTGGTAAATGACACACATATTTGGAGGTAGCCATGACAGTCATCAGAAGACCTTAACCTTTCAACTGCACAACACAACCAAGGATGTTTTTACTAATTATTTGTAAGCTGCACGACATGGTCAGAGATGTTTTAAAGTACCTCATAACATTTAAATATGCAGCACATACACAGGGGCTCATAATTGCTTCCTCAGGCTTTCAGTAAACAGATGCCATTTTGGAAAATAATCATGGGCACCCCAGGTCGAGGACCGGGCTGCGGAGATGCTAAGCCCCGAAATCATCGCAATGTAACCCCCCTCCTGTGTGAGGGCCTCAGTGCCACGAGAACAACTATGAGTAGTGCATGCAGAAGCAGCTCACAGCACTGCAATGCAGCTCCAGACCACAGCATCACTTAATGATGATGAAATTGATAGGTAACAGCAATTATAGTATTTAACAATGCGTCGTACAGATCGTGACTGTGATAAAGGCTATGTACAAGGTTCAGATAATAGTGAACCCAATGCTGTCTATGATGTTCACAGCACACAGTCACAGTTTGGTGTACCTATGCATCACCAAACATGACCTCATGTTCCTCTAGAAAATGAACTTGTATAAAGTAAATCATATTCAGGATTTAGTGACCAGCATTCTGAAAATAATAGCAGTGGAGATACTTACTACAATGTCACTGAGCTTGAATGAAGGTGAAGTCAAGACCCAATATATGGGTAAATGTATTAAAAAACAAATTTTTGGATATAACCTAAATCCTTTCTCAAGGTACTGTGTACAATGTCCTGCATTGAACATTATATTGTTCAATGCAGAACAAGTCAAGTAGAACATCCAGAGCCAGGGCTTGGGGAGTAGAAGAACTCCCAGAACCCCATCAAGGTATGATCAAGATACACTATAATAATAATAATAATAATTCATTGTGTCGAGGGAAAGGAAGCCAGAGTGATTCATACACGTTAGGCTTATATCGAGGTCACGCCCATCCAAGTTTGAATTAATCAATTTAATCAATTAATCAATCAATTAAGTTACATCAATCTTAAGAAAAGACAGTAGGAGGTCTTAAGGACTCAGTGGTAGATTTTCAGATGTATAGATGCAGGACCAGTCTTAAGGACAGGACTCTCTTGACTCTTCAGTTTCTTCATATGCTTATACTGTAGTCAAGTTTTTATACATAAGCTGCAGTGTCGCTTTATGTCAATTTATGCTTTTAATTTTTTCTTAGAAGATCTATTACAAGTTTTCAACAATTGTAATGTTGCTACATGTTTAAAAGCAAAGTTAAAATTAACATCAACTCTTTATATCATTTTAATTTGTTTACATTAACTAGTTATCCAACAGAGAAAACGATTAGGATACTCAAACTTAGGATCCCCTAATAGTTAAAATGTACTGTGTTCATATCTTCTAGTGACACTAAAAAGAGCAGCAAATGGCAAATTTATGTACTGACCACCAAACAAAATATCAAATTAATCACTTATGCAATGACAAACCTCATTTATTGCATACAAAGAACACACCAGTATATACAAATCTCATCATCTTCATGCATCTGACAGAGACCAAGTTCATCCTGTGAATAGTTATTCTAATGGATAATATGAAGTAACTTTGGTTCAGCAGCATAAAATCCCATCATGCTAAATTCTCTCGGCCAAAGTTTGAGCTTAAACCCTACTTGCACTATCACCCTCATGCTAAATTTTCTCGGCCAAAGTTTGAGCTTAAACCCTACTTGCACTGCACTATCACCATCATGCTAAATTCTCTCGGCCAAAGTTTGAGCTTAAACCCTACTTGCACTATCACCCTCATGCTAAATTTTCTCGGCCAAAGTTTGAGCTTAAACCCTACTTGCACTGCACTATCACCATCATGCTAAATTCTCTCGGCCAAAGTTTGAGCTTAAACCCTACTTGCACTATCACCATCATGCTAAATTCTCTCGGCCAAAGTTTGAGCTTAAACCCTGCTTGCACTATCACCATCATGCTAAATTCTCTCGGCCAAAGTGTGAGCTTAAACCCTACTTGCACTATCATCAGCATGCTAAACTCTCTCAGCCAAAATTTTGGACTTAAACCTACCCTGTATTACCCCTCATCATGCTAAATTCTCTCAGCAAAATTTCTATCATTACAGTATAGGTAATATACAAAAACATGGAAATATAAAGACTTGCTTATATATTATATATACTGTACATATACACAGTGACATCTTGATTACCCAGAACAATTGGTTCCAGATCTTTCAGGTGCATCCTATTCTGCACTGTGTGTATTGTTAAGGGTTTGAAACGTGCTTAAAAAATAATGAAAATGATAGAATATATATTTGCATCCATTCTGATACTGTACCTAAATCAAATAGAAAAAACCAGCGTTGTATGTAATGAAATGCCATTTTCTGGGTGAGCCCCAGAGGCACCCGGGAGTCATAGGACTGATATGCACTATATTAGTCTGGGGCTTCAGTCAATGGAGTCCTGCCTACCAATGACCAGAGCCAGAACCTGGCCTCCTCAGAGATGCATAGGGAGCAATGGCTTAAGGAAACCCCCCTTGTACTTGGGAGTATTCCTTGTCTGCCATCGACTGGGGTCAAACAAACAATGACAATTGCTTGTTTCCTTTGTTCTTTAGGGGAGTTCTATTTATCTGTTCAGTCTTGGGTTTTTACAATTTCTATCAAGTTGAGTTTGTTTTCAGATGCCTACCTTTCTGGGTGCCTAACCCCAGTCAATGGCAGACAAAGAATACTCCCAAATATAAGGGAGATCTCCTTAAGCCATTGCAGACAAAGAATACTCTCAAATACAAGGGGGATCTCCTTAAGCCCTTGCTCCCTATGCCTCTCAGAGGCGGCCAGGTACTGGCTCTGGTCCCCGGTAGGCAGGACTCCATTGACTGAAGCCCCAGACTAATATGGTGCATATCAGTCCTATAGCTCCAGGGAGCTGAAGGGGAATCCCCACAGAAAAGTACATTATTAATATAAACCCAGCCTTGAATGTAATAAAATGCCACTTTCTGGGCAAGTCTTAGTGGCCCCCTAAAGCTGTCTCGTTGAGATGGCTTCCGACTACTAGGTCGCATCAGCTGTGGAATTCTATTTGGCCTACTGGGAACCAGAGCCAGAACCTGGCCCCCCCTAACACAGGTGCAGACAGCAGGTGACAATGCCATACCACCGGGAAAGTATCCAGAAAGTTAGCGAACCAATACAGACCACTGCTGGGTTCTAAGAGACTGGAGCTTTGCAACCTCCTAATGAACTCTCCCCTTTCCCCCCCCCCCCCCAACAATGTAAGATGATCAAAACTCTTGAAACAAGCACAAGCTTGTTACCATGTTAGGGGAGGGGAGGGAAGCTCGCAGTACTCACCTAATTGTACTCGCCTAGTTGTGCTTGCGAGGGTTGAGCTTCGGCTCTTTGGTCCTGCCTCTCAATAGTCAATCAACTGGTGTACAAGTTCCTGAGCTTATTGAGTTCTATATCATATCATATCAGTTCTGATATTAGCCAGCCTCGCATATGGCGCTGATATCCTTTTTATATAGGCTCCATAAGATACGTTCGGTGTGATATCAACTCCTAAATCCTTCAGTTTGTCTGCTTTCATTGAGGACTTCGTTTCCCATTTGGTACCTTGTATTCAGCCACCTGCTACCTCCACCTAGCTTCATTACTTTACAGTTACTTGAGTTAAACTCTACTAGCCATTTGTTTGACCATTCCTTCAGTTTGTCCAGGTCATCTTGTAGCCTCTTGCTATGTTCCTCTATCTTAATCCTCATCACAATTTTTTGCATTATCAGCAAACATTGAAAGGAATGGGTCTATTCCCTCTGGGAGATTGTTTACATATATCAGAAACAGGATAGGTCCAAGGACTGAACCCTGCGAGATTCCACTAGCTGACATCTCGCCAGTCTGAGACCTCACCACTCACAGTCTCGCTGTCTTCTGTTGCTTAGGTACTCCCTTATCCACTGGAGTGTTTTAGCTTCAGAGAACAGTATTATCTCCATGTCCAAAAACATAAGCATACTGAATATTGCAAAATAAAAATTATAAATTATGTATGTACAATATCTATATTACAAATTTAAAAATGAGCTAGTAGCTTTTATCGAGTCATGTTGAGTGCAAGTATCCACACAGATAAAACGAGTCAAAACTTGCACTGACAGAATAAATGTGGGAAGGAAAATTAACGAAGCAGAATTCAGCAGCATGAGCAAGTTCGTTACATCGATGATGACCCAAGGTCTTGAAAAACTTACACAGAGAAGTATGTGCATAAAGGTGCAATTACAAAGAAATGTGTGGCCATGTGCAGTAACAGTAGTATACTTAGTCACTCTGCTCTACACGCATCACACGGCCTATGCGGTACACTGTGAACAAGTAGTGATTACTCTTATGCATGTAAACTATCAGTTTGTGTGCATGAATAAAGTGGTCATTGTCTTTAGTGAAAGACCAGAACAGCACGCAAAGGTGTTAATCGACATGTGAGATATACAAACCAATATGCAAGAGAGAGAAAAAACAAGAATCCCATTCATAGTGCACTATACAGGACAAATTAAAGGACACCAACAAACAGAGAATTATATTGACCAGACCACACACTAGAAGGTGAAGGGACGACGACATTTCTGTCCGTCCTGGACCATTCTCAAGTCGATCGATTCTCAAGTCACAATTGACTTGAGAATGGTCCTAGGACGGACAGAAATGTCGTCGTCCCTTCACCTTCTAGTGTGTGTGGTCTGGTCAATATAATTTAGCCACGTTATTGTGACTCATCGCCTGCAAACAGAGAATTGTTCAACTGAATTATCTATTTGCTCATGATCAACAGATTAATTTTGTTGCAACATCACTTATTTCCAAGCAATTCTGCAAATTCCAAAATGCAACAACACCTCTGGCTCATGACTGCAGCAGAAGACAAATTAGAAATTAACTGTAACTCAATAATTTCAACTTTGATAGCTAATGCTCCACATAAAGAGCAAGACCCATCTATGCTAATCCTATTTAACCTATTTCCATGATCCCCCTAAAAATATGAATATATTACCTCATGAAAATATTAATATACTTCTTCATTTAGCATACCTCATTATTTAGTTATTATACAGTTACTATAATCATCCAACCATTATACAGTGACACAGTTACTACAATCATCCAGTTATTATACTTAATGTAACCATCCAGTTATTACACAGTGACACAGTTACTACAACCATCCGGTTATTATAATTACTACAACCATCCAGCCATTATACAGAGTCCAATTATTACAAGCATCCAGTTATAACAGTGATACAGTTACTACAACCATCCAGCCATTATACAGTGACAAATTACTACAATCCTCCAGCTTTATACAGTGAGATTTATAGTCACCATCAAGTCATTACAAAGAGATATGACATGTTAAAGGTCAGGTACAATACAAAGTTAAACTAGATATGCATCAATCACAGTAAAGTGAAGGTGGCGTCCTTGTTCTCGGCGCCGTCTCACAACACACACAATATTATGAATACATTTCAGAACTAAAATGAACTCTTTCTTCTGTATACAGTGTAATACTGTATGGGCAAAGAGTGGATGAGAGAGAGTGGCAGGAGGGGCAGAAGGGGAAATATGGTAGTTGGAGAACAATAATGTTGGTGGGGGATGATATGGTCGCTGGGGGATATGTCGGTGGTTGAAAAGTGATATGGTGGTAGCATAGTGGTAGTTGGGTGCGTTTGTTTTTACTTAAATGTGTTCGTGGAAGGCCAGATCTACAATTTAAGAACTGGAGGGAACTATTAGGGGAAAGTGCCAAGCCATTGCATCTATATAGCACTAAGAAGGGGGGGGGGTCAGGATAAGGATTAGGGATGGGACGGGGGAGAAAGAATGGTGCCCAACCACTTGGACGTTTGGGAATAGCCTCCCAGCCATTGTACAATCCATTGTTTTCAGATGAGGAGGGCGAGTGTGTAATTACCCAAGTATAGTTACAGGATGAGAGCTACGCTTTTGGTGTGCAGTCTTCCCAGTACTCTGTCATATGACAGTTTTAAAATTACTGACAGTCTTGACCTCCACCACCACCCTACTTAACGTGTTCCAGTCTGCCACACTGTTTGCAAAAGTGAACTTTCTAAACAAAAATTTGTAGCCTTTGTTTTATTAGTTTGAACCCAATGTCTTTTTGTTCTTGAAGTTGCACTTTTCAAAAAGTCTTATTTGTCAATTTTGTCAATACTTGTTATTATTTTGTATGTAGTGATCATATCACCTTCTTCGTTTATCTTACAGCCAGCCTGGGTATATATAATGCCTCTAACCTCTCCTGACAAGATGAGGTTAGTAATTTGTAGTTCCAGGAACCATTTAGTTGGATGTCTTTGCAAATCTTCCAGTTTACTGATGATATGGGCACATACAACTGCTGCATATTCCAACAATATTATCACACAGGCTGTGAACAATTTCTTTAACATTTCTCCATCCATGTACCTAAAAGCGATTCTGAAGTTGGAAAGCATACCACACGCTCTTCACACAATGTTCTTTATGTGGTCCTCGGGTGATGGGTTTCTATCCAGAATCACCTCTAGGTCTTTTTCCATTGTCAGAATTCTATGAATCTTTTTATTGTAATTTGAAGATTGTGTGTGGCCTATTTACTCATATTTCACATTCCATAACATGGAATTTATTCATATTAACTTACATTTGCCATGTGTTGCTCAATACACTTATCTTGTTCAAGTATTGAACTACAAGTACTATACCAGTAACAATGAATATTACTGGTGTAGGAACTGAACCTTGTGGTACTCTACTAGTAACATTTCTCTAACCTGATGCATTGCGTCTGATCACTGCTCTCATTTTTCTGTCAGAAATGTTTTTTCGCCATGTTAGAAGTCAATGTTATTCCTCCAACATGTTCCAATTTTCAAAACAACCTGTGTGTGTAATTACCCTAAGTGTAGTTACAGGATGAGAGCTACGCTTGTGGTGTTCCATCTTCCCAATACTCTTTGTCATATAACGCTTTGAAACTACTGACGATTTTGGCCTCCACCTTCTCACTTAACTTGTTCCAACCGTCTACCATTCCATTTGCAAAAGAACACCTTCTAATATTTTTTGGGCACATTTGTTTCCTTAGCTTGAATCTGTGTTCTCTTGTTTGTGAAGTTGCTGGTTTCAGGTATTCCTCTTTGTCAATTTGGTCAATTTCATTTATTATTTTGAAAGTACCTGTAGTGATCATATCACCTATTTTTCTTCTATTGTCTAGCTTTGGCATATTTAATGCCTCTAGCCTCTCCTTGTAACTCTTGTTTTTCAGTTCTGCAACTCTTTTTGAAACAAGTCTTTGCACTTTTTCCAATTTTGCAAAATTTTGGTCTCACAAAAGTCATGAACAATTTTAGTATTTCACCTTCCATGTAGTTAAAAAGAGAGTCTGAAGTTGGAAAGAGATGCATACGCTCCTCTCACAATGTTCTTTGTGTGTTCCTCTGGTGATAGCTTACTATCCAATATCACCCCTAGGTCTCATTTTTTATTAGAGTTCTTTAAGTCCTTTCCACATAATTTATAAGTTTATATGCATGGTCTACTTACTCCGATTCCACATTCTATAACATAATATTTACTCTCATTGAATTCCATTTGCTACATGTCACTCCAAGCACTTGTTTTATCTATATTCATTTGAAGGGCATTACAATGGTTTCCGTCTCCTATCTTAACCAGCATCTTAGCATCATCCGTTGAGGTGCCTACCTTGAGGTGCTTCCGAAGCTTGGCATCCCAGCGGCCCGGTCGTCGACCAGTTCTCCTAATCATCCGCAAATTTGTTCATATAATTCTGTATTCCTTCTGGTAGATCATTTATCTTAAGGATGAACATTACTGGTGCAAGAACTGAACCCTCGGCTGTAGCTGATGACTGGCTGTACAGCATTAACCACCCTCAAGCTAGGCGACTTGTTTCTTGGGAAGCACCGAGCATTAAGATCTCGTAATTATCAGTAAGTTAGTAGTATGGTGTTAGTCTGTATTGTTCTTTTTTTCAGTTAATTTGGGTAAGTGCAGTTTGCTGGTTTAAGGCCAATATCCTGTGATACCAGTTCTTGGCCACATCTTCTAATTCTAATAATGTACCTTTCAAAGTGTATCCTTGACATTATAGACCTTAAAATCCTACATCTTGTTCAAAATAATTAATCAAATATAAGACCTCATATGTGTAAATAAATTTATTGTACTTATTTGTTATAATTTTTCTAAGAGGCATGCACACATATGTAAAACAAAATATAGTTCCAAACTTTTATTAAAATTATTTTTAGTTATCGTCCATATTTACACATGTTATTTGAGAACATTTGAAGATTTCCTTGCATTTTGTGGGTGAAGCTTTATTCAGAACTTGAGATGCTATTAGTTTTAATCAGTCACAAGTAGTCAATAACCGGCTCCCTCACCCTAGTTAAGATATAATTTGTTACCATGGAAGAAATATAATAAACCTAAAAGAAAAACAGCAAACAAGACAATACAAAAATGCTACAATCCTTACCATGTTTATCTTTCTCCTTCATCTTCTTCTCCATCTCTCCGGCTTTGTCCTTCACCTTACCGAAGAACTCTAGGCCACATCACCATCCAAAAAGCACCACACCAAAGTATCCAAGGTGGCAGAATCGGCAAAGCCCACAGAGAAAGTCGGGGGAAGAGATATACACAATACCACAATTATTAAGCACATGTCAACCCATCAAGTACCAAGAATAACTTAGGTAATGCATGAATGTAAAGTCCGTACATAGCCACACTACACACACAAGCTGGAAACTTGTTGAAGATAGACTCCAAATTGATAAAGCAACAACAGCAGGTGTAAATAAAGTCCATTAAACCCCTCATTAAATCTGTCCCCAAAACCAAAGCATACAGAGCACACTGTAAACTATGAATGCATTACACTTGGCATAATAAGAAACGACGACATTTCGGTCCGTCCTGGACCATTCTCAATTCAATTGTGAGTGGTCTCACAATCGACTTGAGAATGGTCCAGGACGGACCGAAACGTCGTCGTCCCTTCACTTGCTAGTGTGTGGTCTGGTCAACATACTTCAGCCACGTTATTGTGACTCATCGCCTGCATTTGGTCATCTTATCACTGTCAGTCAAAATATTGGTATTGGAATACCTCTGTTTAACATCTTTAGTTGAACATGATCAACTTTGAACACATAGAAATTAATGTTACTTAAGTATAACTTTTGCACCTAAAATGTGTCGATACATCATCCATGGGATCCTTCGTATCAATTGCTCATGGTATTCATTACGTTATAGAATTTATTAATAAAATTACAGTATTTGTGCTATCCATAATAATGTGAACCTAAAATGGGGTCAATATTAACTACTTCATGCTAATATTAAACACAACCATAGATCAAACACATTTTTTAATACAGTACATTTTTTTATCAACTTGTTGGTAAACGTTTAACAACTTTTTTTAACAATAAACAACAAATATTCTATTTGAAAGAATACTCAAATTACAAGTTATTAGCTACTTATGAGTGTTGGACCAAAATCTAGTGCTAAATCCCAAAGGTTATTTAGTTCTCAAAACAGATCTGACCAAGGTAACTGAACCTTCATTACTCTAAAGTGTGCTGCCATACATGATCGAACTCAGTACTGCCTACGTAAGTTAGTTTTCTTAGTCTACATAGACAAGCTAAGATTCAAATAATGAAAGGAAAATTATTCCGGATATTTAATTTAGCAATACTGAGGAAAGTGTAGTGTTCAAGCCAAATACTAGGCACCAACTACAAGACTACACAGACAAGGCCGTCACCAACAAACCCAAACAACACTACAACTGGCTCATGTAGGAGATGTTATGTGGATGAATCTGTATAACAATCACACGATCACAAATAAACTAAAGTACCGGCACAATACTGCCTAGGCACTGACCTGCTATTTTCTTGGCTGCTTCTGGGGAGGCAGGATGAGTGAGGATATTCATACGTTGATACTGACTGCTCATAATCAACTCGTTGGCTTCCAGGGTCCCAGGAGACATAAGTGTATATTCATCGCTCAGGAGTTGAACTACAAAATAAAAATTGGTTGTGAAAGCTAATGTTGCATTTACCATAAAAAGTATATGAAAGGAGGTGAACTTAGTGCCCAGAACGCTAATCATGTTAGTGGCTTGCAAGAATGTAATGTTTAATCGTCAATGTTATGTACTCCCACAATCCAATGTACCTTATTGTATATAAATAAAAAAAAATAGTGAGCAATGTGTATGTATGATGTAGTATTAAAACTATTGTATGTGGAGGTTTGTAGTATTAAAACTATGTGGCAGTATGTATGACATCGCATTAACATTATGTGGAAGCATGACACAACATTAACACCATGTGGATGTTTAATTTACCTTTTTCTTGCACACTGGGGGATGCCAGTTCTAAACAGGGGTGCAGTGCAGGGGTTAATCAACACTGAATATATCTCACTGATACCAGCACTTTTCCACATCTCAGCTTGTGCAATGACCTCGTCCAAGGATATACTGTGCTGTATATGCAAATGTAGCATACTACCTTAAACTCTTCACACCATAACAGGGATCTTCCTAACACCATCGTAAGTCAGTCTTGAAAATTTCAAGTTGATAAATGAAGTAATTCTCCAAATATGGTAGACAGCAAATTAAGAGGATACAAAATAAAATCATAGATACCCTTTTATTAAAGAAAATTTTTTACTCGAAAAATTACTCAAATTTTCTGAGTAAACCACCTGCAGTACACCCAAAGTTAGGCTGAGTTTTACCCGTGAGTGAGCACCCCCCCCCCCCCCACCCGGTGCACTCAAATATTTATACTCTTCCCAGTCTTCCCCATCTCAATTCTCGTGCTACGTAGTTCATTTTGGTATCACATTATTCGCAATTGAAATGCGCGCATTTTAAAACTAGTCTCATAATAACTGAACAATAAATGGAATTTTAACAAATATTTAAATTTCGGATGCAGCATGCATCCTTGAACACACTGAGTACAGTGTACAGTATTCATATAGACGCATTATGTATTATCGGTCAGGCAGAGTTATAAAACCTTTCAACTTTCGTAGCATTTTTGTTCCTCATTTACTTTAACATTCCATACAGCCACATAAATTTTGCCTGATATGAGGAGCAATTTGGGAAGACCCAAATCTGTCACCATCCCAAGTGACAGGTCACCAGCCCAAGTGACAGGTCACCAGCCCAAGTGACAGGTCACCAACTCAAAATGACAGGGCACCAGCCCATAATGACAGGTCACCAGCTGAAAATGACAGGTCACCAGCCCAAGTGACAGGTCACCAACTCAAAATGACAGGGCACCAGCCCACAATGACAGGTCACCAACTGAAAATGACAGGTCACCAGCTGAAAATGACAGGTCACCAGCCCAAGTGACAGGTCACCAACTCAAAATGACAGGTCACCAGCTGAAAATGACAGGTCACCAGCTGAAAATGACAGGTCACCAGCTGAAAATGACAGGTCACCAGCCCAAAATGACAGGTCACCAGCCCAAAATGACAGATCACCAGCCCAAGTGACAGGTCACCAGCCCAAGTGACAGGTCACCAGCCCAAGTACACAATTTCATAAGTTATGCAAGCTGGATTGAACTTTGTAATAGTGGGCAAGTTTAACATTCAACCCATTTGAAGTACATAAAAGAAACAATGTAACACATGTATATAAGAAGTAATCAGGAGTAACTCACCAATTAGAGCTTCAATATCAAAGAAAAGAACATGGGAGTTGGCATCTTGCTTATTTGTGCGGAGCCCCTGGATCATGAGCGGGCACGTTCTCATCTTTGAGCTGTCGTGGATGTCCTGATGGTTGTTCTGCTCCCCCAGCACCTGCTGGATTCCCCGCTACCAAATAAAGTACCACTTAGAGTCAAAATAACATGGCTCCACACACACCTGAAAATAAAGTTAGTGACAACGTTTCAGTCTTTCCCGAGCCATTATCAAGTCACGTGATATTATTGATGTGATAATGGTACAGGACTTGAACAAAACATCATCATTCCTTTATTTTACGGTGTGTAGGTTGGATGTCTGAAGTACGACTTTATTCACATAACAAAGATACGAGTCCTACTTGTCCAGATGCAACACAAATGGTTGAAGACCTTGTATGGCACAATGCTTATACGAGACTAGTACTCTCTACCTAACTACTATTAAGCAATACACAACAATACCATCCTGTGAAGAATCATCACCATGAGAGTTTACATTCACACTTATTTAAAATAATTTAATGAGCATATATTACTGATCATAGGCCAATTAAACATCAGTCAGTATATGCTTGTAGAATATTGTAATATTGCCAATAAACATCTAAAAGCAAATAAACATCTCTGTCGGAACAAAATGCAGCTGCTTGTGTCTCAGTGAGATGGATATCATATTATTCACATTAAATGATAAGAGAACTAAACTGTGAGTGCAAGATTCAGTTTGAGCTGCTGGTATAAGGCATGATGGAACTATGAAGATGAATGCACAATACATGACGAGCTCCTCCTTTTATAGATAAAGCTAGATATGGGTCTATGGAGGAACAATTTGAAGTATAAAGATTTATGCTATACATATCAAATGCTTAGGAAATATCCATATTATGCATCATTTATCCAATGCAAAACTATTTAGGTTAAAAGTACACATAGATCAAAGTATACATAAGGTTAAAATATACAAGGAAAAAGAAAATCAGCTGATTAGCTTGTTCAAATTGGTTATAAAAACTTACCTGAGCTGCGTGTCTAATGGCTGCCAAGTTCCGATGCCTAAGACCTCTGAAGAGATGAACAGCAGGGTTAGCAAGCCCTGCCTCCGAGCCAGCACCACCACTACCACTTCCTGCTGTTGTTGAATGCTCGTCACAAGCTCCCAAAACTTCCTCTGCAGTCACACCTTGTAGGACACGATCAAGATGACCTATGGGCAAATGTTAGTAGCTAGTCTTCTACCTCCTTATGCTTCCATTATGTTGGCACGGATAGCCCTCATCATAGCCTATTTGCCTTGTTCTTTGCACCCAATGCATTTTCCCCAGTAATGCATTTCATTTTCTATGTCTTGGTCCCCAGCATACAAAATACAGAGTACTGTACTATGAAAAATAGGGGCTAACAAATATTCATGTTTTTTATGCAACAGTAGATTAGGTTAGGCAAGTTGACTTGTGTTCATACTTTTCTGATTAAGTTAGAACTTTCTATTTTGTATATTGTGGAATATCAAGACAACAGGCAGTTGCACCACTCCACCTACACACACATGCACACTTAACACATACACCAACAAAGAATGTTGCCTATATCTCATGAAGCACACCAATAAACTGGAAGAGGTGCAAAGACATGGAACAAAATGGCTTTCAGAACTGAAAAACAAGAGCTACGAAGAGAGGCTAGTAGTGCTAAATATACCAAAACTAGAAGATAGAAGAAAAATCTAGCGTTGAATGAAATGAAATGCCGTTTTCTGGGAGAGTCCCAGAGGCTCCTCGGAGCTATACCGGGCTGATATGTATGTATTAGACCATGGCATCAGTCAATTCGATTGGAGTTCTAGCCTACTGGAGACCAGGAGCCAGACCCTGGCCCCACCTCAGAGAGGCACGAAGAGCAATGGCCTATAGAAACCCCCCGTCTGGTTGGAAGCATTCTATGTCTCCATCTACTGGGTTAGGCACCCAGAAAGATAGGCATCATAAAAAAAATTCCACCTGATTAAAAATTGCTAACAAAAACCTAATCAAGCAGAACTCCACAATCTGAAACCAAGCATGACAGCACAAGCATGACTCCTCCTTCCCCCTACCCTGAGACGGGGAAGGGGAAGCCCCAGACCCCTCATGTCGGCTATCCTAAACCAGCTCAGGAGGCTGAATATCAAAACGCGAAAACTGCCAACCGTTATTCCCTCCCTCCCTCTTCCTCTCATAACAGAGGGAGCCTCTGGGACTAACCCAGAAAATGGCGTTTCATTACATTGAATGCTTTTTTCTGTGGAGAGCCCCTCCAGCTCCCCAGAGGTAGGGTAGTACTTACAGTTACAGGGCACCTAGGGAAGATGGCCCTAGGAGCATGCATCCACAGTACTCCGTGAATTACTCCAGGCTTGCACACACCACACAGCAGAGCAACACTGGAAAGGCACAGCGCTGCTCAGAGACAGGAGCCAGAGTTGAACAACAGCCACGTAACACATCAACCTCAGAACTGGGGTTGGATAGCCGGCACAAGGGATCTGGAGCTCCCCCTTTCCCCTACCGGGTAGGAGGGAGCTGCGCAGACAGCGGCACAGCGGCGCTTGTGATGTCATGCTTGTTTTCTTGTTTTCAGATTGTGGACTTCTGCTTGATAGTTTGGTTCTCGGTAGCAATTTTTACCCAGGTAGAGTTTGTTATGAGATGATTACCTTTCTGAGTGCCTACCCCAGTAGATGGAGACATAGAATGCTTCCAACCACACGGGGGGGGGGGGGAGGTCTTTAGGCCATTGCTCCTGGTGCCTCTCTGAGAGGGCCAGGGTCTGGCTCATGGTCCCTAGTAGGCTAGAATTCCAATCGAATTGACTGATGCAAGGGTCTAATACATACATTGTGTTATACTGAGCCCCAGTATAGCTCCGGGGAGCTGGAGAAGCTCTCCGCAGAAAGAGATGATATAATCACTACTTTACATAGAAAATAGAACAGGAATCACCAAAATTGTCAAAAGAAGAAGTCTTAAAACCTGCAACTTCAAGAACAAGAGGTCATAGATTCAAGATAAAGAAACAAAGCTGCTCTTTTGCAAACAGTGTTATATAGTTGGAACAAGTAAAGGCCTGTCCCTGCCTCGAAAGCCCAGACTCTTGGAAAGAGGGAAGAGACTGATCAAGTCCACTGCAAGCCATAGGAAATGACCCAAAAATTCCACAAATCAAGGGACTAGAAGCTATGAAACTGAACAATCACCCCCCCCCCCAGTCAAAAGGGTGAACTGTGAAAGGGCCACTGTAAACCACAAGAAGCAGGAGCCTTATGTGAAGCACGAGCTATATGTCTGCCATCTTGAAAATTGACTTACGATTACTGGGACATTTTTCCTACGCTCAAGGTATGGATTTTGACAATATAGTATGACAAAAGTCTGGTTTTGAATATTCTTTTGTGCACATACATAATGCTTCATTTAACTCTTATACAATGGAAGGAATAAGCTTCACAATTACTAAATAAGCCTATCAAGATATTTTCTGTACAGCAAACAGCTGACCTGTCTCCATCTGCCAGACATAGACAGATCCGTCGTGGGTGGCAACCATCAGGAAGTCGTGTTCGGGCCGCCACTTGATATTGAGCACAGGATAGAGATGCTTGGATGCCAGAAGCACCAGCTTGCGCTCTTTGATGCTCAGTAGTGCCACACTGTGGTCCTCGGAAACACTGCAGATGCAGTTTTGAATGCGAGGCTGAAAAATAACCCTGGTGAGTTATCTTGATCTGGTAAACATGAAGCTATGAGGTTTCTATACAGTATTTGCCAATATGAAGGCAATATAATTTGTAAAATTACATTGCTTTTTATTTAATGGGTTCTAAGCAAATTGAAATAAGAAGATACTCTAGAGCTGCCAGATTCCTCTTTTAGCACCTCAGCATGGCAATATTCATGGACTGTATTCATGGTTCTTGTCCGCTATCTGAGGAGCTGGAGAAACTCATCAATCTATTACAACTAACCTTCTACCTTGCATATAACCAATGTTATAACCCATTTTGTTAGGTGAAGTTTTAAATACAATAAAATAATAAATTCCAAATATATAAGGGATGGTAGAAAAAGACTATGTAAGCAAGCATGGGAGTCCCACAAGGCTTCCTCGGATAGTATATATGCTTTTCTTAGAGGCCGAGTACCACCTGGGGTGCCTTGTGGGGTACCACCTCTACAACCACAGAGGTGGTATCCCATAATATTATCCTTTAAATGTATATATATATATATATTTGTATTTATTCACTGGGACATGCACTACAACTAAAACAGTAATGGTCATATTTGCTGGCTTCTATGAACAGTTTACATAATTCTGCACAAATATGATACAAATTTTGTAAAATTTGTGACCTGATGATTTCACAGGGCATTTCACAAACGTGAAATATATAAGTGGATAACATACTACAAAGGTGAAAGTCAGATATTCACTATCAGAAGTGGAACTTCAGCTTATGGTCATTTTATTTGGTTATGTGTAAATGCAAGTGATTAAACCTTCAGCTACTCACTGTACAGGTAGGTGGTGGGACCAGCAGCTGTAACACTTGACCTGCTTGGACTACAAATCTGTGAACCAGATTGCCTGTGTACATATCCCATACATTGATGGAGAAATCAATGCCTCCCGATACAAGGTGGGCCACGTCATAGCGGGAACTCTCACCGTGGGGATAGAGGAGACAGTTAACACGTCCCTGGTGGCCACGTAACACCATTGGCTGTGCCCAATCTGGAATAATAATGAAGGCTGAAAACAGCTTGTAGAGAGCGTAGGAAGACAGTTTGTAGAGACAGTACGAGACACAGTTTACAGGGAGGGTACGAGAAATTAAAAGAAAGGGCATTAATTAACCCCTGAGCTGTGTACCTGTTACATGTGACAGCCCTGTGATGCACTAGTAAAATAATTTAGATTTTTTTTCAATTCTAATACTGTTAAGACTATACAAAAACCATATGGTTGCCACTGTACCATCTTACCAATGTGAATGCTTCTCAACATATTCACTTCGTGTCTGTCCTTCTGATGCACTGCTAACATTGCAACTTTTTTTTCATTTGATATTCACCTACTGAAATACTTTGATCTAACACTGGCATTTCTCTCTCTTGTAACTTTACTGTACCACATACTCCAAACTTATGTTCAAGTAGGAACCTAGTTTGCAAGGGACTGGTGTAATAATTGTTTGTAATCACAATAGTTTATAATCACAATAAAGAAACACTATCATCAGAGACAAGGCTACTTACATCAGTACTCACTCATTCTCAAAGCATATTCAGAAATTTACAATCATAATAAAGAAACACTATCATCAAAGAGGTTTCAACTGAACAATTCAGGTTGGTATTCTACAACCTAGATGCCTACTGTGGTACTGATGGTGTTTTCCATGAAGAAGGTGTAGCATGATGGTCTCTGTGGCTGGGACCAGGATGATGGAGCCGTCCTCACGACCACAAGCAAGCCGACCCTGAAGAGGCAGGAACAGGCTGGCCGTGATCCTTGGGGGATTCCTCTCTCCCTCAAGCTGGTCCAATACACCTGTTATGCAAAGAAATAATGAAAACAATTTTTCCTATACTAACCCTTAAACAATTCCAGTTGCTTTATGCAAATATCGCTGTGTTTGAATCATCAAATGATATGTACAGTGAAACCTCGGTTGCCGAACGTCCCTCTTTACGAATTTTTTGGGTTACGGGCTCAATTTTTTCGTAAAATTTGAGTCGGTTTACGAACTTTGCCTTGCTTTGCGAATTTGTTGATACACGTATGGGTCGACCAAGCGTGCAGTTCCTGGTGTCACGGGCAACCACCCTTAAGTTTACCGGTGCCTCCCGCCTAGTAACAATCGCACTTGAATCCTTCGTAAATAAAATTCATTTTTTGGGGGTCATTTTTCATTTCTAAACATAAAAGTAATTATTATATACCATGCCATGGGTTCCAAGAATGTCAGTGGCAAGGATCAACCTAAGAAAATACACATAAGGATGACCATAGAGGAAAAACAAGTCTATGGAAAGGTTTTTAGTGAGACAAACAAGTAGTGAGCCACAACCAGGTCCTAGTGGTATGCAGACAAAACGTAGGAGAGAGTACCCCAGAGAGGTCATCACTGCCTGATGTTATAATGGAAGGGGACTCCCTTTCCAAACACTAACACCTTATCTCTTTCTCCCCCCCCGCTCCTCCTCACCGTCTTCCATATGCCAACAAGAGTCATCAATAAAGTTATAACTTGTATATACTATAGTACAAAATATTTGTGTGTATTATGTATGAAATGTATTTTGAAGTTAATATTTTTGGGAGTGTGGAACGGATTAATTCAATATTCATTATTATATGAGAAAATTTGTTTCGGTTTGCGAATTTTCTGTTTATGAGACGTCTCTGGGAACGGATTAAATTCGAAAACCAAGGTACCACTGTATTTAGAGTTATATATACCAAGTATATTTTTTGTGTGCACTATGATGAAGAATTTTTAAATATCCAAGCTGTTTGTGGGTAATCAAAGAGCAAAATTTTTAGTAGAACATAAAAGAAAATATATAAATGTAACCATCTTAGTGGCTTATTGGATAGAAATAAGATAGAAAGTATTGGATAGAAAGAAAAGAGGAATGTTTTAACAGCAGAGGACAATTTTTAGCCTACCGATTGGGGATGGGATCATGGCAGACCAAGCTTTCATCACCGAGTGATTGAGAGTTGGTGGAAAGACGAGAGGTGCGAAGGGCCGTACTTGGTTGATCTGTTGAAGCTGATGTTCCGATACATCTGCCAGGCGCCACAACATTACCTATATGCCAAGAATTTGCAGATTATAACGGTGATTGCCACAGCTTTTAAAAAGCATTCATTCATTTTAAAATTAGGTAAAACAAGCTTTGTTATGAATAGAAAATTTTATTTTCTGAATACAGTCTACTAGTTAACCCCAATATTAAGTCAGTACTCTTGGCTCCTTTACACAAAATCTTCTCTTAATCATATAATAAATTTATAACTACCCTTTTAAATATTTCATGTGTGCCAAACTAGCACTCTTATTGTCAACTAACTTTTACATTGCATCCCATTTTCATAAACAGTCCATTTTATATAAATACGTTAAGTGGAACAAACAGTATTAACCTAATTCTTACAACCAAAGTACAATGTCAATCCCACCATCAGCAAAAAGTCCTTGCTGAGAATACATCACAATGAAGTACTGAAAATAAGCAACTCGCACAAATGAAAAGAATGAAAAGTGGTAATGTTTTGGACCCTTATGAATTTGTGACTTGATAAGGGTCCAGGAGGAGCCAAAACACTTTCACTTTCCTCTTTTTCCATACGTGTGGATTGGGCTATTTATAAAGCTCTTCTTTCTCCTCCTATAAAGTTTCTGATTTGACATCTAAGAGGTGACATTTCCACATTGTGGTAATTATACAGTACTGTAGTTTCATTTTTAGCTGATACAGACTCAAGTCAGCAGGAAGGTAGATAGAGTCTTAGTTACTTTAACCTTTTGGGACATCTATTATTATCTAACTAAACTGACACACTTCGACTCAAGTCACGTCCCCATGTGACTCAAGGTTTCTAAATGTGACTAAATCTGTTTATATTTACAAAAAGAGCATATTTATTGTTCATTATTTTCATGGTGCAGTTTACATACTAGAAATCTGTGGAACATTAACCTGGCCTGTACAGTCTCCCTGTAGACCATTACCCTGGCCTGTACAGTCTCCCTGTAGACCATTAACCTGGCCTGTACAGTCTCCCTGTAGAACATTAACCTGGCCTGTACAGTCTCCCTGTAGACCATTAACCTGGCCTGTACAGTCTCCCTGTAGCCCATTAACCTGGCCTGTACAGTCTCCCTGTAGACCATTAACCTGGCCTGTACAGTCTCCCTGTAGACCATTAACCTGGCCTGTACAGTCTCCCTGTAGAACATTAACACTTTCGCGCTATCTGGACGCGCCGGCGCGTCCTGTTTCGTCTAACGTAAACACATAGTGGACATAAAGTTATGTCCTCTTTTAAAATATTTGTATAAAATTCAATTTTAATCCGATTTCATTGGGGTTTGTTTCAAACGACGCGCCATGAAGTTCTCTTTCTCACCACTAGGCCGCCTGGCGCGTTGGCCTACCCGGTCACGTGACGGGCCTATTGTTTTCGTGTCACGTGTCGTGAGTCGATCACGCTCCCCTCGCACGCCAAACTCGAGCATTTTTACCCGTTTCCGTGTGGATTATACCCAATTACTTCATCAAAAATGGATCCAGGTCAAGGCCCAAGCACTTCTACGCCCAAGGAAGCCTCCAGGTCATCGAGAGTGGACAAAATAACCCAAATTTTTAAGAAGTGGAGCGGAGTGAAGCTCACACCAACGAAAATTCCAGGCCTTGTGGAGGATTTATCAGAAGCTGAAAGTGATGTAGAGGTATTGGAGGAAGATTTTGGAACCCACAACGATTATAGTGTACCTAGAGCTAGAGGGAATGATACGGCAACGAGTGATGAGGAGACTGAGGCCCTCACCGAGGAAGAGGAGGCACCGCGACCCCCTCCTCCTCCTCCATCTCGGCGCACACGTGGTGCATCTAGGCTACCTAGAAAAGTAGCTACCAGACATGTTACTCGTCGTAGGAACACACGACAAATTGCGCCAAGTGATTCTGAAAGTATAAGTGATGAGGAAAGTGATGAGGATTCATTCGAGCCTGCTGAAAGGCGTACACGTACAGTACGTACTCGGCAGGCTGGGGCTGGTGAGGGCTGGAGTCGTAGCAATACTTCTCCAGTTGTTGATGATTTTACTGGAGATCCTGGACTGAAAATTCCCAAGCCTACTAGTGCACTGGCTTATATTCAATTGTTCATCACGCGTGCCCTCCTTGAGTTCTTTACCGTTGAAACAAATTTGTACGCCTCGCAGTTATTCCGGATGGCCAATGAAAATGTATCAGATATTTGGACCCCAGTGAAGGTGAGTGAAATGGCGCGATTCCTAGGACTGTTCATATTGATGGGCATAATTAGGCTCCCAGCTATGAGGATGTATTGGCAAACAGCAAAGCCATGGCATGCTCGTTTCTTCAGCTTGTTCATGCCGTCCAGACGATTCCAGCATATAAACCAGTTTTTCCACACATTCAATACCAATGCAGTGCCCGTGAACAATCGTGATAAGTTGATAAAAGTGAGACCAGTGATGGATTACTTGAAAGAGAGGTTTGCTCAAGTTTACATCCCCAAGAAAGAGTTGTGTTTGGATGAGGGTACAATGGCATGGCGAGGCCGACTATCCTTCAAAGTGTACAATCCAAACAAACCAGACAAGTATGGTGTGAAACTTTATATGCTTGCTGAATCTGTCTCTGGATACATATATGACTTTGACGTATACTCAGGTATTGGTAAGACGATAGTGGATACAGTAACGGGGTTGATGCAGCCTTTAGTGAACCAGGGTTACCATTTGTACATGGATAATTACTACAACTCGGTTACCCTGACAGAAACATTGAGAGAACGTGGGGTGTACACATGTGGCACAATTAGAATGCTACGTGGTGCCCCAAAGGTATTGCAAGCTCTAGCCAAGGGTAAACTTCCACTGGATACCACAGTATACCGCCGCAAAGATAACACCTTCATTCTCCTGTGGAAAGACAAGCGAGTGGTTTCAATCATTACCAACATCCACAATGCAGACACTCAGCGAGTTCAGCGAAGGAAGCGAATTCGCAACCGAGACGGAACAAGTGGAATACAACAGGTAACAGTGAACAAACCGACTGCAATTTGCGAGTACAATAAGTTCATGAAAGGTGTGGACCACTTCGATCAAATGGTTAAATATTACCATTTTACCAGGAAAACTCACAAGTGGACCAAAAAGATTACCTTTTATTTCCTGCAAATGGCATTGCATAATGCCTATGTTTTGTACAAATACAACACAACTGATCGAAAAAAGCTAACATTGCTACAGTTCCACGAAGTGGCAATCTGGGCCCTATTGCACTGGGACACAGAGGAGTGGCCTAAAACAACATCATCATCTCAACACTTGCGGCACGCTCCAGACATAAATGATGACACAGCTCCTGCCAATGCTGACGCCATGCCAACTCCCGGACCATCTGGTGTGAGGCGGCCTTTGTTCACTACACCACCTCAAGATGAAACAGACAACGAATCTGAACCCGACATGTCTGCCACACTGCCAGTTGACGAAACTGTTTTGTCAGATGAATCTGACTCTCCTGCAACTCCTGTTACACCTCCAGCGAAAAGACCTGGCCCTATTGTTGATTCAGAAAATCGCATGAACTACAAACTGAAACATGAAATTTACAGACTGCCAAAACGTCTCAAGTGTCATGCATGCGCACGGTCCGGTAAAAGGAAGGACACGAACTATGGATGCAAGACCTGTGGTGTTGCACTCTGTGTTGTTCCCTGCTACACCAATTACCACCGGAAAAAGGTGTATTGGGTGGTGAAGAAGTAACCACCCGCAACAGCTTCACTCCACCTACAAACCATCTGTTGAGCAACTTCAGGAATGAAGAACCTGAAGAAGGTGGAGTGAAGAACAAATGCTCAACTTACTGTTCCACAACCAGCCTTCCCTTGGTAAGTACACCTATTTGGTCCAAGTTTGTGTAGTATAATTTAGCTCATAGAACATTCTATTGCGAAAACATTGCCACAAAAATGAATGACATACATACAATAATAATATCAGAACAGTGAAATAAGTATAAACTTTCAAAGCAACGTTTCGCGCGTGTGTCGTCCGGTCACCATTACCGGGTAACAGTGTGCCCACTTCCCACACTCTTGCGGGTGGGCCGGGACCATTATTCTACGATTATATTCATATCACCGTGTTGGGAATTTTATTGGGAGTCCATTGATACCAAAATTAAGGCTGTAGGACAATTGTAGAGGTGATAATAATCCCAAGAGTAAAAACATTTTGTTGCTGTTGAGCGCTCACGGCGACTCATCTTCGTAGTTATTTATTTCATGCTGGTATCTCTATAGCTTTCGTGACTTTTTTTACTGATGTTCTTCTAGAGAATTTTATTGCGAACACGTTGGTATCAAAATGAAATACGTAGCATGAAAACTAAGGTCAGAAAAGTAAAAAGAGTATACACATTTTTGTTTTTACGCTTAAGCGATAAAAACGCCGTGCGCACATACGGTTGGCTGAGTGACCTTCGCCGAGAGCGCGAAAGTGTTAACCTGGCCTGTACAGTCTCCCTGTAGAACATTAACCTGGCCTGTACAGTCTCCCTGTAGAACATTAACCTGGCCTGCACAGTCTCCCTATAGAACATTAACCTGGCCCGCACAGTCTCCCTGTAGACCATTAACCTGGCCTGTACAGTCTCCCTGTAGAACATTAACCTGGCCTGTACAGTCTCCCTGTAGAACATTAACCTGGCCTGTACAGTCTCCCTGTAGAACATTAACCTGGCCTGCACAGTCTCCCTATAGAACATTAACCTGGCCTGCACAGTCTCCCTGTAGAACATTAACCTGGCCTGTACAATCTCCCAATAGAACAATAACATCGTCACAGCACTAACCTGACCTTCACAATCTCCCCGCAGCAGCAGCTTCTCTGCTCCACTCTCCAATGGAATCATCATAAACTGCCATGCTGGAGCATTGACTAAATGCTGCAAGGTAAAGTGAAGAGTTAGTTTAACCAATCCTTCACAAACTTTGCACCATGCACAACTTAATCATTATTATAATGCAAATTTAGTAGTCTTTTATTTGGGTGGATCTAAGTTTTTACCCAATAATATTCAGGCGATGAGTCACAATAACGTGGCTAAAGTAATTTGACCAGACCACACACTAGAAGGTGAAGGGACTACGTTTCGGTCCGTCCTGGACCATTCTCAAGTCATATCGACTTGAGAATGGTCCAGGACGGACCGAAACGTCGTTGTCCCTTCACCTTCTAGTGTGTGGTCTGGTCAAATTACCCAATAATATGTAAATGTTTATCTAAAACAAATACCTATAAGAGGTCAGTAATCCCAATTCCAGTAACCTGAATGAATTTGCATGCATCATTTTCAAGTAAACGGTGGGAGTAACCAGATAAACAGCAAGACTAAGCAAATAAACTATGGGAATGTGCAGGGAAGTAGTGGGAGCAATCAGTTTGTGGTACAAACATTTTAAAATGTGTTCAGTTTTGGACAATCCTGGTAAGAAATTTGGCTAACTAGAATGGGGTGGGCCTCATATGATTTGGATTACTGAGCATAGACAGTATAAAGACAAATGTGCAACTGAAATGGAAGACACACGCTACTACTCCTCTGCATGATTTTTTTTTATTTTTTCATTTGTATTTTTTTTGTAGGTATATTCCTGCATGGGCCCTAAGCCTCTGGCTAGCCCACTAAGTGTTATTTGTTTCTTGTTTCTGCTTTACATAGGCGGAGTATGAGCATTTATGACTCGTATGTTCGCTTATGAGAGATGAATTAGAACCCAAATTTCATCAGATTCAGGCTGGATTTGTGGAAGGACAAATAACTATCACAACGCTATTGATATTGTTCAATGAGAATAAATTACATAAAATGAAAATTGTGCTACAAGGTTACCCCATCAAAAATACTAGAACAATCATTTGATTATTGAGTTCTAACTCTTTATACTGTATGTTTTCTTGCCGTCATAGACCATGGCTTTAAGTATCTTTGGTTGTTTCACCCAACTGAGAAATTCAGTTTATTAGTTTCTGATGTTTCAAAATACTGTACTACATTTTCATTTACTTTCTGCATAGAACACACTAGTATAAATATATAACAGACCTCACAATAAAAGTGAGACTGCTGTGTTGTTTCAAGCATAAGTTTGACATATATGAAAAAGGTTAGGGTGGATATAATTAGAAGCTGCTTCATTATGGGGCAATAGGAGCCGCCTTGTATGGTTATCTTCAGGTTATCTTGAGATGATTTCGGGGCTTTTTTTTTTAGTGTCCCAGCGGCCCGGTCTTCGACCAGGCCTCCACCCCCAGGAAGCAGCCCGTGACAGCTGACTAACACCCAAGGTACCTATTTTACTGCTAGGTAACAGGGGCATAGGGTGAAAGAAACTCTGCCCATTGTTTCTCACCGGCGCCTGGGATCGAACCCAGGACCACAGGATCACAAGTCCAGCGTGCTGTCCGCTCGGCCGACCGGCTCCCTCAGTTGTGCAGTTTCCTTAATTATAATGCTCTAAAAACAACTATCAGAACACACAGCTTCAACTGATGAATACAATGCTTCGCTCCAAGTTATTAACATTACCGTGCATCAAGACAAACAGATCCTCTCCCAATCTTTTTCTGTACAAAATATATTTTAAAGAAGTAAACAGTTTAACAATAACCTCCAAGAATTTAATTTGAAAAATACTATGCAGAGGAACAATGCTCACAGTAGTAGGCAAGATAAAATTCAGCGATTGATCAACAAAGAAAATTGAAGGTTACCATTACACTGACACTTGACAATAATGGCTTCAAGGGTCATGGTAACTACAATTTTACAAAGATAATTTACTTTAAGTAGTCATATTGTCACAATATGAAAAACTGGCATAGACTACATATCCAAATTAAGAAAAACACAGCTTAATTATCAGAGAATACCAAGCCTTGGAAGCTGATATTCATATTTCACCTACATACCTCTTCGTTGTGCGGCTGGACGATACCGTACATAACAGGATTGTCCCCTTCAACTTGTTTGTTGTGAAATGCTCGACTATCAACAATACAGCTGAGAGGAAAAATAATATTCAACAGGGACATCATAGATGACATAATGATCAATTCTGTATAATATGCATAACAGGTACTCTTAATATAAGTATAATATGCTGTAACCAAGCTGCTAAATTGATTGCTCCTACTTTCTTTATTCAGAATCATATGTATCAATAGGGAGAAAAGGCCTAGAACATGGTACGTAAGATGTAGACAAGAGCCTTTTAAATGGAATGTTAGATGTGGTCAAGAACCTTGTATGTGGAACGTAAGATGTACAGTAGTCACGAGGCTTGTACATGGACTGTAAGATGTAGTCTAGAATCTTGTATGTGGAATATAAGATGTAGTCACGAGACTTGTACATGGAATGTAATATGTAATTAAGTTAATTTTAAGAGCAATGCATGAGGAATGTAAGATGATGTCAGGATATTTAATTGTATTTACAGGTCTCTAGGAACTGGATGCTGTACCCCACATATATAGTACCATTATGTGCAAAATGTTGAACATTTGTAATAGTCATACACTTGACACACCCAGAATGAACATCACATAATAACACACATTTGCAAAATATTACTAATGCTATAATCCTCAGTGAAATTTCCAACATATACACCAATACCTTCATTACAAACACTTAAATTGCAAGTATCAATTATAAAATAAACAAATGTAATTATTTTGTCAGTGATAATTTGAGGCACAAGTCAGGCAAAAATGGACAAATCTTCTAAAGTCACTAAAAACTATCTATAATTTTTACAAGAAAGAACATGCATGATCTACAAAACTTTTGGCCAATACCTGTATATGATATTGGATTATGTTACATAACTCTATACTACAAAATACATATACATTTATATCCTTTCCTACAAGCAAATTCAGGCTAAGACTATTAGAATATTATCATAATATATATAATAATAACAATAATAATAATAATAGTAATAGTAAGAAAATACAGTATATTGCTTTACTCGGTACAAATGTGTTTGTGATATTTTCTGTGGAGGTACCTTTACACTTTACTCAAATAATGACTTAAATACCACTATTACAATTTGTTAATGTGACGGTATTAACGTCAAGATGCTGGTAGGTGTAAGCTAAGGTACTGTAATTATCAGGGAATGCAATAAGCTAGAATGACTAGCCCTTGAAAAGGATACGAGAACAGAGTAAAAGAATGGTGCCCAGGGGATTGAACGACAAATGTAGGAACCCACTATGATGATACAGCACATGGAAAGGATATGAAGACAAGGAGCTGGGATAGGAGGATGGAGTGAAGGAATTGTATCCAACCACTTGGACCACTGGGCCTGTAATGACCCTGCAAAATGTGAGGCTGTAGCTGTACTGACCAGTCTAAGCAGACGGTAGCCGTCAGCAGTAGTATAAAATGGTGGGCATTGCTTCAAGTATCTTTCACCCTTTTTTTTTTTCCATAAAATATTTCTCTCCTACCTTGATGGGTGCCTCACGACAAGGGAAGGAGGAAGGATGAAACCCTAAATCCAGCCACTACCACACTAGATGTTACTAGGGTGGATGTATGGTTGGTAGTAGGTGGGTGTGGATGGGCTAGGTGTATGGTTAGTTGTGGGTGGGTGTGCATGTGTGGCTAGGAACACAGTTTGCTAAGAAATTTATGATTTTCAGAGTGTCCCCTGAAACACATTTAAGTTAGCAAGTGCTAAGAGAGCATAAATATTTATTAATATCTATCCTGACACTTAAAGAGAATACTAGTAAAGACTGCAGGGATTAGTCTTAGTCCCTTAGAAGTCCCTTAGCATCAATAGTCAATCTGGACAAACAAGGAGGTCTATTGATAACAATAGCAAATGTCCTCATTGTTGAAGCTAACCCTAACTCACTCCAGTTGCTTATAATGCATCTCAACCAAATAACAGTGAGCTATTTTATCAGATTGCAACATGAGCAATCTACTGTTCATTTACAAGAACAAAATCAACAACTCATTACTTAATATCTTCAACAAACAGGACGTGGAATATTATTTATTCCATAGCACAAAATATATTTCTACAAATTATGGCAAAATAATTTGTTGGCTTAATTTAGTCTTGATTATTTGTGACTACGAAGAAAGCAGAATTTCAGCCTGACAAGAAGGTATTGGAGTATACGCAGTCTTAACCAAACATGTATTAATATCAACAAATGCAGCAAATCATAGAAATGTAAGCCAATAGCAGGAAAACAAAACAAAACTGCAAAGCAAGTCAATAGTTTGAATGTTGAATAACAAAAACAAGGCAAATGCTTCAAAGTTCTCATTAGACTGAATGAGAGGTATTGTATAATGTATAATGCTCATACAATACAATACTGAGTAATGTGCATTGAGAAAATGTACATGTGTAATGTAAATTGTTAACATAAGAAATACTGTACACATTTACAACACTTACACAAATTATTTTCAACAATTTGAAACATATCCAACACCAAAAACTATTCCTTGTGCCACACCTGAGAACTGAAGCAACAGAGATAGCAAGAGAGATAAAGCAGTTGTGACTGTCTAATTGCATTTGCATTCTATATACAGGAGGCACTCAATTTATTCAAGGAATGCATTCCTATTAGACTCGGAACACACTGAATTCACTCAAAATGAAGTAAAGGTCAGACAATACTGGACAGTGCAACCTTGATTAGGGGAACTATAAAGGACCAAACCTGATTTAGCTCAGCATTGAATGTGAAAAGCACGGAGAGCTAAGCCCCGAGAACTCGGCAGAAGAGCTACCCGAAGTGACCAGCCCCGAACCAAAGAAGAGCCATGGACCGAAGAGACTCTCCACAATTGAGACAATGAACCACAGGGAAGCAGTTTGAATGGAGCCAGATCAAAGAGCCCCGAGGAAGCCAAATCTGGCGCAGCAAATGTCACACCACCGCAAACTCCTGCACCATGCTGTGAGCCCAACGGAAGGACCGCCCACAGCACCCCTGGCCGCACTGGTGAGCACTGGTCACATCACGAACCCAGAGAAGCCGAGCGACTCACAGAGCATACACAGCCCCGACCAGATGATGAAGGCTTTGGGGGAACCCACAAATGCAACCACTGGCACCAAAGGACTACCTCGACCCACCGAGGCATGAATCCTGGCACGACCAAACCGGGAGGAATGAGAACGGCACCCCTGTAATACCAAAAAGTCCAAAATAGGACGTCAGCTAGCCGAAGCTGCCGACAGAAACTGAGCCACAACATCCTCTGGAAACAATAGAGGACAGAATGGAGAAGAAGACTGCAGAGTCACGGCCCAAGCCGAATCCAAAGAAAGAACCAGCATGGCTTACCAACATGTGAGGTGAGAGGAGAAAAACATTGAAACTGAAACTGCCTCCCGAAGGATCGGTGCAAACAGCTTAAGCAAGGCAGACAACACCTCGGCAGCCAAGACCAGGACCCTAGCTGATGAACCCTCACTCAACACCTCAACATCTTCCGAAAGCTAATCTGAAGATAGCTCCAGAAGACTGAAAAGGTGCAAGACCGAAGCCAAATGACTACGAGTCCTGAGGCCTTCTGCCGCCAAAGCAGCCAAAAGAGTGGGAACCTGAGCATGCAATTGCACCAGACTCACATGACGAGGAAGCGCAGGAGCGAAGACGCACTCATTGAGGAACTCGAGCGAGCCCCCCTCCCCCCCAGAAGACCTGTAACACAGAAGAAACCTCCCACCACTTAAGCGTACGGGTATGACAAAGGCCACGCCAAACTCCGAGATAGAAAAAGGGGCAGTCTGCCAGCCAGGAAGACTCGAACCTCATAATGCACCCAATACAGGGAGGAAGAACCGAACTCAAAAGAAGCTGGATTCAACAGCGAGGCATAAATCGGGTCTCACAGGAGGTATGCACCAAGGGCCTCTCCAGGGAAAATCCGAGAAGAATGAAACCTCCGGAAGGACCAATCCAAGGAACCCCAAGGAAACGAACCCAGAGGGAAGCCGCGCCTAATTCAAATTCATACAGGGACGGAGGGTACGAAAATGCCTTTCCCCTGCAGCAACAATCCCTGCCCAGAAGCCACAAGGGCCCAAGCAAGGTCAAAAGGAACCCAAGCGCTCCAAGCGGACTCTTCCAAGCCCCGGGAACCCCCAACAGAGGCCCTGGGGCAGAGCCCTTTTCCACACCCACCACTCCTGAAGAAAAGGCAGAGTCCAAGGGAAAAGCTTCCGAGAAGAAAGGTGGCTGGGACGAACCGGAAGCCTCGGCGGGAAGAACAGGCTCAACTACCTCCGCACCTGTATCAGAAGGGGTAGTATCCGAAGCCACCCGAGCATCATCCCAATCTAAACCCTGCCCGGACTCCGAATCCCTCAGATGTTTAGTTTAGGAGCCAGAAGCATTGGGGGGGGGGGGGGGAAGGGAAGCAGAACAAGACACGCCCACCTGGGAAGGAAGCAGGGGCGTGGACAGCACCAAGGTTGAAGTGACCAACACCCCCAAATCCTGGTTTCTAAAACCCAATCGGGGCAGCCCTGGGGCCTCCAACAAGACAACCAACCTGGCACGTTGAAAGACAAAAAAGTGAGCTTGCAATGCCACTGCAGCCTGAATCCTCTCATCCACAGATGAAGAATGGGTAAACAGAAGCACAAGCAGGGAACACGTCCTGCAAGACTCTGGGTCGTAGATGTCACCGACCCAATAGGCAGCATGGCAGAGGCAGAAGGTGTGATTGTCACCCCTGAGGCAGGGACAACGAACAACCATCAACTTCGCACGAGGTCAGAGTGGACTCGGACGAATCCATGTTACCAACTCAGCCCATGGGGTTTTTCCAAGGTCCACAGGGTACGTTAGCCCTACGAGAAGCCTAGGCAGTGGGGCCAACTAAGCCGATATATTCCCCCGTGTTTGGAAGCAAGCAAACCGACTACCAGTTGTAGTAGTGGTGAAACATTGGGGGCAATGGAGGAGGATAGCCACCACAACCTAGACAAGCCTAATAAGCACCAAAGCAGACCTCCATATACAAAGGGAAAATGCCCAAAATTGACAAAAGAACAAACCCCCAAAACCACACCCCAAGCAAACAAGCAACCAGAGAGAAATGTCTGCCATCGCATAGGTGATAAGCAGACTACACCAGCTGCAGTGTGTCCCCCCACCAAACAATAACACATCCTACCCGGGGCAAGTCGGAAATCACCTGACACCCAACTTACCTCAAGGGCGAAGATGATGTCAAGTGACCAAGCCTTCAAACAGAGAGCAAATCCTGAATGGACAGAGAAGATAACCCTGACACACAAGTGTAGTACTAATGGGGCACCCAGGGAAGGGTACTCTTGGCCTATGCAGCTCCAAGTACAAGAACACCACATCACCACACCACACATACAGCTGGTACAGCCACACAGGGCAAAATCCAGAACAGGAACTTGAGGCCAGAGATGACCGAATGACCGCAGCACATCAGGATGAGAACTGAGGTGGTGGGTGGTCGAGGCCACCTAACCTTGTGGGGAGGGAGGATACGCTATTGAGCACAAGCAGGGAAGTACTTGTTGCAAGTACTTCTATCGAGCAAGTACTTGTTGCACGCAGGGTTGCTAGTTTTTATTAGTTTCTATTATTTTATTTTATTTTATTTTATTTTATTTCAGCAGGAGTTTCTTTGCTCTTTCTGGCTGTAGATCACAATTTTACTGGTTTGTTGTTTGTTTTGGTTCGCCTATCTTTCTGGGTGCCCACCCCGGTCGATGGTGGAATATGGCATACTTCAAATGTAGAGTGCTCATATGCCATTGCTCCCTGCGCCTCTCTTTGGGGGGCCAGGTTCTGGCTCGTGGCTCCCGGTGACTCCTATGGCTGATGACCCCAAACTAATATAGCACATATCAGTTCGGATAGCTTCAGGGAGCCTCTGGGGCTCGCCCAGGAAAAAACTTTCTTAATGCCCTGAGACAGTTAATGGAGGGAAATGATTAAGACTAGTAGCAATTAATGTTAATAAGGACACACAGACCAAGTGTATGAATTAACTGAGGTATAAAGATCACAGATTCCATCGTAGTAGTTTCCCCAAGTCACGTGATACAGTACTACAGTTCAAATTGGGGTCTTAATATATACCAATCTGTCAATACATCTGCAAAACTCTTGATATATGCATCTTGAATAAAATAACTGCAGGCTTCTGCATCATTAAATTAGCTCCACTGATAGCACAGCCCGTTCTATATTTTTTTTTTCTTTTAACTATTCAAGACCTTGTTTTGGAGGCAATTCTATAAAATTCTTATTTTTATATTAGACAAAAACTGCAGTAATAATACCTAACCAATACAAAAACATAAAACAATATATATAGCAAACAATAGATAAAACAAAGAGATTAGCTCTGACATAATTGGAAAGTACTGTACTGTACTACACTGTATACTGTATACCGCTAAATAATGCACAGGACAAATAATCCAACTTTAACATTAAACACTTCAGAAATTTTCACAGAACTTCAGATTGTTCAACTGTCTATCGCAGGCAAGCATTTATTGACTGTTTTCCTTACCCAGCTTCTAATACGCTTCATACACATTAGAATGGAAAACTCTTCACTAGTACTGTACTCAATTGCAACACAAGTAGCTTATTCACGTATCAATAGAATTACCAGCATCACTTTCACAGCTCCCGCCAGCATCTTCAGCCCTCACATTCCCCCCCTGACTGACTTTCACACTAATTGTCTTGTTCTGCCATACTCTCCTACACTAATTGTCTTCCCCTGATGTATTCTCCTACACTAATTGTCTTCCCCTGATGTACTCTCCTTCGCTAATTGTCTTCCCCTGATGTACTCTCCTTCGCTAATTGTCTTCCCCTGATGTACTCTCCTTCGCTAATTGTCTTCCCCTGATGTACTCTCCTTCGCTAATTGTCTTCCCCTGATGTACTCTCCTTCGCTAATTGTCTTCCCCTGATGTATTCTCCTTCGCTAATTGTCTTCCCCTGATGTACTCTCCTTCACTAATTGTTCCCCCCGATGTGCAATACTCTAGTATACTAATTGTCTTTGCCGGACATATTCTACCACACGACATAATCTACTGCCACTTGAGAATTTCTAACATTTGGAATCCTTTGTTTATTATCTCATCAACTAGACGTTTGCTTATAACTACACATTACAGCTGAAATTAAACTACAATATTAGGTAAAGTGTTGGCAGGTATTAATGCTAACATCAATGTTCAGAGGCATCAAGACGTTTCAAAAAGTTAACAGAATGCCTCCGTGGCTTTCTACTGGGAAACCAACGACGACACAAATGCAATGTAAGCCTACACAACCCGACATATCCTTCATGCTTCAGTGTTTGTTTACAGGGAAAAAGCAACTAATACCCAACACGATAGACGGCACAATTTGAGATCTCTCTCAGATCAACATTTAAAAAAGAAGGCCGAAAACATCATTATCAATCCTATTGCAAGTAAAGACCAGTGTAACTATCCAGTAAGTCATGATATAATAATAATAATAATAATAATAATAATAATAATAATAATAATAATAATAATAATAATAACAACAACAAAAATCATGGAATGTATGAGGTGACTGTATGCTTCCTGAATAGGGGGTCAATAGAAAAGGGCACCATGTAGGAAATAACAGCACGATTATGTGTTATAAAAATAGCAAAAGGCATTAGCACAGTAAGCATTAGTGTAACAATATTGAGAGGTTGAAATGAACCTGTAGTGTATGAACCAGAAGCAATGCACAGCTTAACAGAATACAAGGAAGGCACAATTAACCTTGAAACGCCTCAATAGTTATCTGCGACTGCTTCCTGTGCTTGAATCGGCAATTACAATACAGTATTACGTTGATGCGATCTTATGGATTATAATTGTCATGCACACCACAATGTACGACTATTAATTTGGAGAGCTGTTTAAAGGTTAAGTGAATGATAGCAGAGCGCAAATGGCACGAGCTGAGACAGACAGGCATACAATAAGAGAATAAAGACGCAAGTACAGACATAAGAGGCTACAGTCTGAGAATATAGAACCAGTACACAGTAAATATAAAGAACAAGAGAGCATGATGTGATAGCCTGGATGTGGGAAGCTTACAGCTGTACTGTTCAAACTGATCCCCCTTCATTTACGGTGCCTTCAAAATACAGTATTACCAGCAATACTTTTCTGGATAAATATTATAATACCTAGTAAAGGAATCCGTGAAAGACAGTACATTATTTAAGGCTTTTTAGCGTCTAGTTGCTTAGAATTATCGATCCCTGACAGAGCTACATTCAGAAAAGACTGCTGGTTGTATTCCACAGGCCACATCTTACAGTCAAAGAGATAGCTTTACAATCAATACTTAGAATATAACATGGTCAAAGGCTTAGATATGAGCAGACTCAAGATTGTACATAGAACAACTGAATGAATATGTTGACAATAAGCTCGACACACACGAGAGCTACAGCACAGGCCAACTGACGGTGCACAGCGGTGCGTAGAAAAACAATAGAGTAAGAGGAAACACTCCATCCATTACGAAACTGAATGATGTGTAGTGGGGTTACTGACCTAACTGCCTTGCCCTTCAATAACCTGTAAAAGGTGATGTGTGAGTTAGCTATCACTTAAGAATGTGCATGCATATTTTAATCATATATACAGGATATTCAAAAAGAAACACAGCCCACAGATAATTTATTTACTAATGTAACTCCATTGTTTTTCTTTCAGTTTCAAGAACTTTTAAGCTAAAAAAAGCAGCTAACATTTCAAGAAAGAATATTCCATGTTGAAAGCTACATCAGCGATAAAAAATTTACTAACAAATGTGCACTGACTTGGGTTACATTTCTTTTCCAACACCCTGTATTTTTGGATAAATTTTGACAAAAAATAAAGTATTTACCTCACTACAACTGTGAAAAGCGAGATTGGACAATATGTTTATATCCTTCAAACTATGACAAGCATTGAACAGCCAAGTTTTGATTGTCACAGATGGTATTTATTTAAGAGGTGTTTGAACAGGATGTTATTCTAAACAGCAAGTATTCCTTTATAAACTTAACATTTTAAGTTATGAAACTATCACAACAAAATCAGTGCCAAGTGCTTCCCTCATAACTTTATTTTTTTTCCACATTTTTTCAAAGTTAGATTTGGTATTGCTATATTGAGTAATTATGTCAATAATCAACGATAAAGCTTTGAGTCAGTATGAAATGTACCCACCGGAGCAGAATCATTCGGTTGTATCAACCCCTAAATAGCATAATTAATTAAAAATCCTACATTGTATTTTGTATGACAAAAAATGGTCCCAGGGGGAGAAAAGTCCCCCACAGGGACTTTTGAAAAGTTGTCAATGGCTCCAGTGCCGGAAGGTAGGTTTGTCCGACCGTACATGATACTGGTCTTTATGAACGATGCCTACCTTTAGGAAACAACCGAATGTGATAACTCAGAAATAAAGGCTAGTTATTATGATTTTCTGAACAATATACACATAGCAGTATATACAGTATGCACATGTGTGTGAAAGTACAAGTACAGAAGAACAATGTGTATGTAATGACATGCAGGAAGTGAAAAACAGCTTGACAAAAGTAATACTTGTTATGTATCTGCATTGTATACATTCATCTTTACATATACATGCTATACATACAGAGAACCCATTACTTTATATTTACTATCTCTATACATGCTGTGTTTGAAGAACCATATGTTTGGGATCAAGTCATACCTGACATACCACATTAACCATTGATATGGTTAATGTGGTATGTCGTTAATGTAATGGTTAATGTACCATATCTTAAATTAATGCATTACCTTAACCTTGCTACACAATCTAATATCACTTCTAATACACCCTCAACTATCTGCAAAATTTATGTAGTAGCTTTGTTCCTATGGAGATGATGAGTCACAATAACATTGCTGAAATATGTTGACCAGACCACACACTAGAAAATGAAGGGACGACGACGTTTCGGTCCATCCTGGACCATTCTCAAGTCAATTGTCTTGAGAATGACAATCGACTTGAGAATGGTCCAGGACGGCCCGAAACGTCGTCGTTCCTTCCTTTTCTAGTGTGTGGTTTGGTCAACTTTTTCCTATGCTATCCAATCATTTCATGATACTTCTTAATTAACATTACATCTTAAGAGTCATAATAATATATCAAAGAGATTGATATCCAAAATAATACCTACTGTATATTAAACTATTAACTGGGTTATGTTATAACTAAATAAAACATGGCTCATCATTTGAGCCAACACCCAGGAGAGTGACCCCCACGAACGACCTCTTGCAGACTGCCTCTGGTCATTACAACACTATCTCAAGATTTTGACAATTGCTTCATTCTTTTCATTTTCTGGTGACATATGAGGACTAAGCAACATTATATAAAGCTGCATCAAACTCTGATTTATGCGGTAAATTGTATAACTGGATACCATACCAATGCTTTTCAAGGTTGCTAAATTGTATATTGTATTACTTACTTCGTGGGTAGCTTGTAAATGTATGCTCGACCTGTGTCAGTCCAGACTATGACGCGATCAGCAGCTAGGAAGTCCCCACCCATCCATCTCTCCCCAGCAGTCACACCAACACGACACAACTGAGAGAAATCTCCAGCATCGTATATCTGGAATAAAAGGGCATAACACTGTAAACAAAACATAAATGAAAATTTATAACTAGTTATTTTGTAAAGAAGTGACAGATTCAACAAATATATATATGAGCATAATTTTGCATGATAAAATAACCAATAACAACTAACCTGCCAGTCATCCTGCGAGACGACAAGGACGGTGCGTTGATTGTACGTGCAGCAGACTAGGCATAAAGCATTCAACGAATGGATCATTTTAGCCTCATGTTCATATATGGCCTCATGAGGCCGCACCTCCCTCTCACTAACAGTCCACACTTTGACCCAGCCACCGGTTGTCACCCCTAACACAACTTCATCTGTGTGCACAAAACGGAATGACTATGCGACAACTCTTATATTATCTGCGGAGAATAAGTTACATAACAACCACACACATAAAATTTAATTAAACTGATAATGTTTCAGTCTGTCCTGAAAAGCTAGGAACAATCTTAGTGAGATAGCGTCAGGAAACTACTGGAATGCTGCCCCAGAAATAATAATAATCTATGCATTCAATGAGTCTATAAAGCAGTAAGCCAACTCCATACTCATAAGGCTCTCAAGCATCTTACCATTTCTTCTTGGGGGTCGTAAGATGTGAAGCGCAGATATCCAATCAGGTTGGATACGAGCAGCCAGGGAGAAAAGGATATCCAAGGTGTGGGGGTCGTATACAAGAATCTCAGGGTAGTTGCCAACACAAAACAACCGTACATCACTCACATTCAGCATCTGGTAAGCCTAAAAGAAGAACATATTGCATTAGTCAGGACTAAATACAGATCTAAATTTGGTGGATATTCTATTTACTAATTCTAATTAGGAGTAGATAACGACAGTTGACCATTTCTGGCTGCATTTCCATTAGTAATCGGAAATTAAATCTTTCCATATTACCTCTGAGTATGGAATTTATAACATTGAACACAATACAACTAATAGATCTATGATAAGTTATAGGTTAACCGGATAAACATCTTCCAGTTGTCTTGTAAATACAAGTGTTATCTTTATACATTAATACAGGTCACAGGTGTCTACACACGTCACACCAGCATCTCACATCTGTACATCAAGATAGAGTACACGTTTCTTGCCCAAAATGCTGTGCGTATTAGTGGCTTTAGGCATAGTATGTAACAGCTCTATCTAGAAATCCAACATTCTGTTTGTAACTCATTTTGAATGGATGTATCTGAATAAACATTATTATTACAGAGGAGCCTTAGTTAACGAATTTAATCCATTCCGGCACCGAGCTTGTCATGTGAAACACTTGTCTTGTGAAACGAATTTCCCCATTTAAAATACTGGAAATAAAATTAATCTGTTCCACCACCGAAAAACATCAATATGATATTCGATTTTTTTTTATAGAAAATGGAGCAGCCTACCTGACATATATTGAAAAAAAACTTTTTGACATTTGGGCTTTTTTCAATTTTTTTTTTTTAATTTTGTTATTTTTTCATTCATAGAAAATGGAGCAGTCTACCAACACTGAACAAACCTTTTTGACATTGTTCTTTTTTTCATTTTTTTTTATTTTTTATTTTTTTTTTATTTTATACAAAATGGAGCAGGCTACCTGACATACACTGAACAAACCTTTTGACATTTCTTTTTATTTTTTTCAATTTTTTTCCATTTGTATTCTGATTTAAAAAAATTCAATGGTTTGCAACATTACAGCAGTCACCCCTTTACATCCCAGCTTCATCAGCATCTTTTAAAAACAAATTTGTTGAATTGTATCGTTGGAGGCATCTGAGAATTTGCAAGAACCAGCAGGAACGCTAGGAAGCACCAGATGATTTTCTCGTTAACCAAGTGGAAGCTTGTCAGTCTAGACAAATTTTCTGCGAGTGGCTCGCTTGTAGATGGAGCCGCTCGTCACCCGAGGTTCCTCTGTAAGTATTATTATTATTATTACAAGCACTATAAATTCATCATGTAACCCTCTAGCTACAACTCTTTATTTTTGCTCTACTTAACCAGGATTTTCATTGCACCAATCACATTCTTTCCCAAATTTATTCAACTCTAAATCACACAGCTTGGGTACTGTATTTAAAGTGATCAACCACGTCTCCATATACGTACTGTACGTATATTAATTTTGCAAAAAATCTTCTGTATCCACCACCGTAACTCTACTAATGTGCACATCCCCTTCTAGCAGATGTTCTCTCACGCACACATCAATGTGCGTGAGAGAACATCATAGGTACTGTGTAACCCATTGTATATGTTGTAGTAAAATGATAGCCACTCCTGTAAGAACCATAACCTTAACCTATGATAGAAAAATGTGCACATGTAAGGTTCCCATTAATTAGAGAATCACTTCAACCATATGGGTCACCATTTATCAAACTGGTAAAATGCCAGGTAACATCCTACATCACTTACTGTCATGGAGGAGTGAACATTGGCTGACCTGAGGACTTCAACAGACCTTCCATCTCTTAAATCCCACGTACACATCTCTCTGTTAAAGAAAGCATTGTCAATCTATTCATTACATAGTAAAGGTTGGAAGAAAATAACACACTTATCTACATTTTTAAATACTGTACAGTACATATGTATGTAAACATATGTAAATGGTCCCGGCAAGGTCACCGAAGGTGCTAGAATGTCACTAGGCATAAGATCAATCCTGTTCAATTTGACTGACAGATGGGAATTGAATATAAAATGAAAGCTACTTACAAACTCTCATTTTAATCCTAAGTGGCCACAAAACTAAGCCTCCACCAAACAGTTCACTTCCTGCCTTAACCAGCCAGCTATAGTAACCCTGGCCAACACCAAATGGCACTAATTTCATAGCACACAAATTTATATGTACACATATATCATTGCTATCAAATCCCACACACATCTTTGCCTCCACAGCAACACATGGAGCTCACTGCTCAAGTAGTGCTCAGGCCTAGATTGAATACACAATGAAATCACAATGCACTGGGGTTACTAAGGACACTGGTTCAATCCATATCCTGCTTTTCTTCAGGATATGGATTGAACCTTTAGAAGAATCTTCTGAAATCTTTTTCCAGACGATTTTCTTCTGGACTGAATACTGTATTCACCAATCTCCTTAGCACCTATATGACCAGGAAGGAACATCTGAACAAGTTTCTCCTAAGTGGGTACAGAATGTTGTCTTGCCCTGACTGTGTTAATCCACAGGACCAGAGAGACTTTGCTTTAGGAAGCAAACAAGTGAAGTACATATAAAATAATACTCACACATTACCAGTATCTAACAAAGGTATTTACTTACCATGGCATGCGGCACCTCAAAGTACATGACACTTTAAATTAGGACTAGAGTATTTGGTGATACAGGTCTTTTGTTAAATACTGTATGTCAATGAAGAGGACTGACCCATTTTCTGAGGAGCTGACGATGAAGGAGGTTCCTCGCGCATTTCCCCCTTGTGCGAGGCACACGACACTTGCTGTGTGGCCAACCAAAAGGCAACGAGGCACCAACTAATGAAAAACAATCATCATTCAATTAGTTAAATGCTACCCATATATTGTTAGAAATAAGCTGAAAGGATACAAGTCACATTGTATATAAGATGGTTCGTCAACGTATTTGTAAAGCCAACCTAATCTAACCCAAACCACTTAGTCCAGCCAAGCCTAACATAGCCTAATTTAAGCTAATACATACCAACCTAACAATACTGTACATGTGGTTTTAACAAACAGATCGGGATGCTTTGTCAAATCGTTTAGTATACTATTTGAATTAATTCAATAGAAACTTAATAAACAGAGACACAAATTTAAACAAAGATAATAGACTGAAAAAGGGAAACAATCTCCCAATTACATTTATGATGGAGTTGTTAGGTATACATGAAAATCAGTTATGTAGAGGTAACTCACTAACCAGAAGCAGGATTACTTCAGAAGCAGGATCAAAAACAGATTAAATAAAAAACATACAGCTGGGATAAATATTTCTAATATTGTTTTTATTTGCCACAAAACTGTAGCAAAAGAATTGACAAGGATAATGACTTATCTTAAAATACAGAGAAAGTTGAGGGATTTCAACATCAATGAGAGCACAACAAAATAAAAGGAAAATAAGGAAACATGATAAAAAAAAGTTAACAAAGTACTAAGCAGCACAAAGTAAAAGATTTAAGACATTTAAGAATGCATGATGATGGGGGCCTAAGACATAATTAGGCCTACTCATAGAAGGAAAACAACATGTAAAAGATCTGGGAATTATGATGCCTGATGACCTGACATTTAGAGAACATAACCAAGCAAATATAGAGGCAGCAAGGAAAATGATTGGATGGATTTAGAGAATGTTCAAATCCACAGACCCCATATGTACTATTTATATCACTGGTAATGTCCTGTCTTCAATACAGCTCCATACCTACTTCCCTTATCTGAGCAGGAGAGATGTCTGAAATGGAGGGAATGCAGAGAACATATACAGCACGCATAGACACTATAAAGCACCTAAATAATTGGAACTGTTTCAAAGCTCTCAAAATGCACTCTCTGGAAAGGATATGAGGCATCAAATAATATATACTAGTACATGGAAGATACTGGAGGGCCATGTCCCAAATTTGCACAGTATAATAACAACATACTGGAGTGAAAGATATGAAGGAAATGCAGAATAAAACCAGTGAGGAGTAGAGGTGCCATAGGCACAATCAATCAATATATGAAGATCAGAGGTCCTTAGCTGTTTAATACTCTCCCAGCAAGCATTAGAAATAGTGCCAGAACAAAGGTGGACTTTTTTCAAAAGCAATTAGATAAGTTCTTGCAGGAAGTGCCGGACCAACTGGGTTGTAGTGGATATGTGGGCCTGCAGGCTGCTCCAAGCAACAGCCTGTTGAACCAAGTTATCACTAGTCGATCCTAGCCTCAGACAAGGCTCAAGCAGTAGATGAACTCTCAAAGCCCTCTACAGGTATGCTCCAGGTATAATGAAGGAAGATGTAGTGATGGTTAAGGAAAATACAGTATTGATGGGGGGAAAACTATCTGAAAATAGGACAGAAGAAATGACTCCCAATTTTTCATGTTAATTTAGTAATGGGAAGCAGTGAAGTCATATATACATGCATTACCATACAATAGTCTGTGTAGTCACTTCATCACTGAAAGTTTCTGGGTTCGATTCCCCTGAAGATGATTGAACATGTCTCTTTACACCTGAAGCCTCTGTTCCCCAAGCAGTAAACTGTTACCCAAGAGTTAAGTAAGTGATGTTAGTTACACCCCTGAGCAAGATTATTAGTTGACCTAGGGAGACCCCGATAGCCCTAACAGTCATCATGTCCCCACTAATGGGAACCATAATAGTTTCAACTTTCGTAGGGTGTGGAAGCAAATGCCAGTGGATCAATAAAGATTGTGGAGAGGGAGCACAAACTGTGAAAGGAATCAGCAAGATGACAAATTTTTTTTTTAAGACAAACAAGTTACCGTACTTGCAACTCTCGATAAGCAGAAGAAAGATGCAGGAGGAATAAGAAAAACATTTTCTTAATTATGAAAGTGGTATAGGTATGGGCTAGACTACCAAAGTGGTGTGTACCAAAAATACAGCAAGAGTTAAAAAACTAAATACAGTATAACAAAATGTACAAAGATGACATGACATCACAAACATAACTTCCTTCCTGTGGCTACAATTGGGTAATTACACGAAATTATCTGTCGGATGCTGGATTGGTCTCTCATTCAGCAAGGTTAAGCAGTGCTGTGGAACATAGTATGTACACATGTTTGCACATGATTTCTAAACACATAACTAACAATATTTTTTTGGGGGGAATACTGTATATGAATTAAGCAGAATGTGTCACAAAATGTGGGTAAAATAAATAACTTAATCCACATACTGAATACAAAATTAAAGTGACAAGGTTTTGATCCGTCCTGGACCCTTATCAAGTTGTAACATAAGAGGAGTGGGAGAGAGATTCAACAAAGCAGGAAGGAAAGGAAGGGTGAAGGCAGGCGAGGGGTAAATGTACACGTTAAGGATGAGAACCAATAACATTACATAATCAAGAAAACTGCATAAGGCCTAATGGAACCTAAACAAAAGTAGATTTGTTGTAGCAAATTCTATGTGACGTGGCTATAATGGAGCCTATTAACACAATTTATTATACATCAAATGCTATTCTTGGACTCCCATCACTGACAGCCCAAAACGTACCTTGAGAATAGGAGGTTCGAAGTCCCAGACACATATCTGACCATCTCGGGACCCTGTCACAATAGTGTGGCAATCGCGCGTAAAAAGGATGCATGATATGTCGTGGGTGGGGGCCTCACGACCCCACATAACAAGAGGAACTACCAAGTTCAAAGATCCCATGATCTGAAAAATTAATTTATGAAAAAGGTAACTGGCATTAATTTTACAGTTCCCTGCCAACACAGATAACGTTGTGCCAAAAGTAAAAAGCAATTAGATAAATGACAATTGATAAAATAATACCAATTTCTCAGAGAAAATCTAAATATTAGTGTCAAACAGGAATTAAAATACAGTAGGAACAATGTCAACAGAATTAAATCAAGAGAAAAAAATAATAATACTGTACACATATTATGGAGCCAATAGGGGAAAAGCAACATATTGAGAATAATGACAATACTGTTCGGTAGACACATCATAATACTGTACAATAATCTCACGATAATACTGTACAATAATCTCACGATAATACTGTACAATAATCTCACGATAATACTGTACAATAATATCACGATAATACTGTACAATAATCTCACGATAATACTGTACAATAATCTCACGATAATATTGTACAATAATCTCACGATAATACTGTACAATAATCTCATGATAATACTGTACAATAATCTCACGATAATACTGTACAATAATCTCACGATAATACTGTACAATAATCTCACGATAATACTGTACAATAATCTCACGATAATACTGTACAATAATCTCACGATAATACTGTACAATAATCTCACGATAATACTGTACAATAATCTCACGATAATATTGTACAATAATCTCACGATAATATTGTACAATAATCTCATGATAATACTGTACAATAATCTCACGATAATACTGTACAATAATCTCACGATAATACTGTACAATAATCTCACGATAATACTGTACAATAATCTCACGATAATACTGTACAATAATCTCACGATAATATTGTACAATAATCTCACGATAATATTGTACAATAATCTCATGATAATACTGTACAATAATCTCACGATAATACTGTACAATAATCTCACGATAATACTGTACAATAATCTCACGATAATACTGTACAATAATCTCATGATAATACTGTACAATAATCTCACGATAATACTGTACAATAATCTCACGATAATATTGTACAATAATCTCACGATAATACTGTACAATAATCTCATGATAATACTGTACAATAATCTCACGATAATACTGTACAATAATCTCACGATAATATTGTACAATAATCTCACGATAATACTGTACAATAATCTCATGATAATACTGTACAATAATCTCACGATAATACTGTACAATAATCTCACGATAATATTGTACAATAATCTCACGATAATATTGTACAATAATCTCATGATAATATTGTACAATAATCTCATGATAATATTGTACAATAATCTCATGATAATATTGTACAATAATCTCATGATAATATTGTACAATAATCTCATGATAATATTGTACAATATTACCATGATAATATTGTACAATAATCTCATGATAATACTGTACAATAATCTCATGATAATATTGTACAATATTACCATGATAATATTGTACAATAATCTCATGATAATACTGTACAATAATCTCATGATAATACTGTACAATAATCTCATGATAATATTGTACAATATTACCATGATAATATTGTACAATAATCTCATGTTAATACTGTACAATAATCTCATGATAATATAATACAATAATCTCAAGATAATATTGTACAATAATCTCATGATAATATTGTACCTGCTGAATAAAATTCTCACAATAATATTGTATAATAATCTCACAATAATCCATTCAGTAATCCTCATTATAATACTTCTGTAATCTCATGATAGTATTATTCAGTAATCACAGTATTGTAATACTGTTCCATAATCATAATATTGTAATATTGTTCAATAATCATAATACTATAATAATGTTCAACAATCATAATACAGTATTTTGCAATACTGTTCAAGAATCATAATAATCCTATTTAATAATAATGTATACTAATCATATATGCATACTGTACAATAGTCTAATAATAATGAACAATAATCCTATAATAAGACCTAATATTGAACAATACAATAACTTTATGATAACACATTCATTGTACAGTACATATATCTGTAATATCTTACGGTATCAACCACTTGGCTGATAACGCTGGCTCCATAATACAGTACATGGTTTGAGATAGCAGTAGTAAATCAGTTCTAAAACCACTGTTGCCTTATCATTCTCAGATTTATGTCTCTAGTTTAATTTACAACAATTTTAATAAAATATGATGCAGATGTCACCGACCCCAAAGGGAGCCGGTCGGCCGAGCGGACAGCACGCTGGACTTGTGATCCTGTGGTCCTGGGTTCGATCCCAGGCGCCGGCGAGAAACATTGGGCAGAGTTTCTTTCACCCTATGCCCCTGTTACCTAGCAGTAAAATAGGTACCTGGGTGTTAGTCAGCTGTCATGGGCTGCTTCCTGGGGGTGGAGGCCTGGTCGAGGACCGGGCCGCGGGGACACTAAAGCCCCGAAATCATCTCAAGATAACCTCAAGATAACCCTAAGTGTTTAAAGATAATTCATTCAAATTATACTATGGCTCCTTTCCTTTCTGTTCAAGTTTCGGTATTTTATATATTTTTTCCTGTTAGGCATTAAATGAGTTTTATCCAAATTGCAACCTGTCATGTAAAAAATGGTAGCACAAAATATAGATGATAGGCAAAACAAATTCAATGCTATTTATTTTTTTAGAAGGCCTGAGAGAGAACACACCCAAATCTAATCTTTTCCTGGGCCTAGTATAGCATATATTTGTGCTAAATTAAGCCTAAAGATTGCATATTTAGGCTTAGGTGAATGGTTACCCTGTTCCACTTTTTTGTAAGCCCTTTAGTATTTATTAGTAAAACATGTTAACTTTTTTGGGGGGAGTACAACAATCTATAATGTACATTTCATTTATAGTAGATGTTAATTTATCATTTATAGAGAACAGTTTTCAAATTATTCTTGTTTGACACCAGGTAATAAAATTTCTTTCCGGCCACTCACATGCAAATTGTCCCCAGCCACACACACAGACACTGACCCCAGTCACACGCACGCGCGCGCACACACACACACAAACACAGGCTCCAGCCTCAAACACAGGCTCCAGCCTCAAACTCAGGCTCCAGGAACACACAGGTTCCAGGAACACACAGGCTCCAGACACACAAAGGCTCCAGCCACACACAGGCTCCAGCCACACAGACACACACAGGCTCCAGCCACACAGACACACACAGGCTCCAGCCACACACAGGCTCCAGCCACACGGACACACACAGGCTCCAGCCACACAGACACACACAGGCTCCAGCCACACAGACACCCACACAGGCTCCAGCCACACAGACACACACACACAGGCTCCAGCCACACAGACACACACACAGGCTCCAGCCACACACACACACACAGGCTCCAGCCACACACACACACACACACACAGGCTCCAGCCACACACACACACACACACTTGTGAAAGCTTGTGAAATGGTACATAAAAACAAAGCAACAAGATCAGTAGTGGAAGGGGGAGTAAAGAGCAAAGGAAAAGGGAACATGTTCCTGAAAATTGTATATACCAACATAGATGGAGTGAGGTCAAAAACTTTGGAGTTGCAAGATATAATCCAGCTTAGGGTCCCAGATATTGTTGCATTATCAGAAACGAAACTTGAAGGAAATATAATAAATGAAGTCATATTCCCAAGAGGCTACTCAGTTTGGAGACGTGACAGGAAAACTAGGAAGGGAGGAGGAGTGGCTGTACTGGTGAAAAAACACCTGAAGGTAAAAGAGTTAATATTTGAAAACCCTCGAGATATTGACATAATGGCATTGCAGGTCTGGAATCAGGATGATAACCTGATAATTGTAAATACCTACAGCCCACCAGCAAGCAACACGTGGACAAAGGAAGAACTGGATGACAAACGAGAGGGCCTCATAATGGTCATGAGAGATATTATTGTACAAGCAGATAAAGATAAATCACGACTGTTGATACTGGGGGACTTCAACTTTAGAGCAATAGACTGGGAGGCCTATGAAGCAAGAACGGAGGACTTTTGGACATGCAGATTTGTGAACCTCATTCTGGAGACATTCTTGTATCAACACATAAAGCAAGCCACAAGAATGAGGGAAGGAGATATACCGTCAGTACTGGATCTAGTATTCACCAGGAAAGAAGAAGAGATTTTTGACATCCAGTACCTTCCTCCCTTGGGAAAGAGTGATCACGTCCTGTTAGACATTAAATATGCTTTAAGATATCATCTAGAAGAAAATGGGGACATTGAAACAGTTGATAAACTCGATTTAAGGAGAGGCAACTATGGGGAACTTCGAAATTTTTTTAATGAGTGTAATTGGACAGAATTGTTGCTAGGCAGGGAAGTAAATGAAATGTATGCCAAATTTTTAAAACTATACGAGGAAGGCACACAAACATTCATACCAAAACAGAGACGCAGGACCAGAAAACAGGATTGGTTCGACAGAAATTGTGAGAGGGCAAGAGACCAAAAGACACAAAAATGGAATCAGTATAGGAAGAGGCCAAACCCCCAAACATACCAGCGATACAAAGATGCGAGAAACAATTATACAGCAGTAAGGAGAGAGGCAGAAAGAAATTTTGAAAAAGGGATAGCAGATAAATGTAAAACAGAACCGGGCCTATTCTACAAATTCATAAACAACAAATTGCAGGTAAAGGATAATATCCAGAGGTTGGAAATGGGAAACAGATTCACGGAAAATGAAAAGGAAATGTGTGAAACATTAAATGAAAAGTTCCAAAGTGTGTTTGTACAAAATGAAATCTTCAGAGAACCAGACACAATAAGAATTCCAGAGAACAACATAGAGCGGATAGAGGTGTCTAGAGATGAAGTGGAAAATATGCTAAAGGAGCTCGGGAGGAACAAAGCAGCTGGCCCAGATGGCGTTTCACCATGGGTTCTGAGAGAATGTGCATCTGAGCTCAGCATTCCACTTCACCTGATCTTTCAGGCATCCCTGTGTACAGGAATCGTAGCAGACGTGTGGAAACAGGCTAACATAGTTCCAATCTACAAAAGTGGCAGCAGGGAAGACCCCCTCAATTATAGACCTGTATCATTGACAAGTGTAATAGTGAAAGTATTGGAAAAGCTAATCAAAACTAAATGGGTAGAACACCTGGAGAGAAATGATATAATATCAGACAGACAGTATGGTTTTCGATCAGGAAGATCCTGTGTATCGAATTTACTCAGTTTCTATGATCGGGCCACAGAGATATTACAGGAAAGAGATGGCTGGGTTGACTGCATCTATCTGGACCTAAAAAAGGCTTTCGACAGAGTTCCACATAAGAGGTTGTTCTGGAAACTGGAAAATATTGGAGGGGTGACAGGTAAGCTTCTATCATGGATGAAAAATTTTCTGACTGATAGAAAAATGAGGGCAGTAATCAGAGGCAATGTATCGGAATGGAGAAATGTCACAAGTGGAGTACCACAGGGTTCAGTTCTTGCACCAGTGATGTTTATTGTGTACATAAATGATCTACCAGTTGGTATACAGAATTATATGAACATGTTTGCTGATGATACTAAGATAATAGGAAGGATAAGAAATTTAGATGATTGTCATGTCCTTCAAGAAGACCTGGACAAAATAAGTATATGGAGCACCACTTGGCAAATGGAATTTAATGTTAATAAATGTCATGTTATGGAATGTGGAATAGGAGAACATAGACCCCACACAACCTATATATTATGTGAGAAATCTTTAAAGAATTCTGATAAAGAAAGAGATCTAGGAGTGGTTCTAGATAGAAAACTATCACCTGAGGACCACATTAAGAATATTGTGCAAGGAGCCTATGCAATGCTTTCTAACTTCAGAATTGCATTTAAATACATGGATGGCGATATACTAAAGAAATTGTTCATGACTTTTGTTAGGCCAAAGCTAGAATATGCAGCTGTTGTGTGGTGCCCATATCTTAAGAAGCACATCAACTGGAAAAGGTGCAAAGACATGCTACTAAGTGGCTCCCAGAACTGAAGGGCAAGAGCTACGAGGAGAGGTTAGAAGCATTAAATATGCCAAAACTAGAAGACAGAAGAAAAAGAGGTGATATGATCACTACGTACAAAATAGTAACAGGAATTGATAAAATCGACAGGGAAGACTTCCTGAGACCTGGAACTTCAAGAACAAGAGGCCATAGATTTAAACTAGCTAAACACAGATGCCGAAGAAATATAAGAAAATTCACCTTCGCAAATAGAGTGGTAGACGGTTGGAACAAGTTAAGTGAGAAGGTGGTGGAGGCCAAGACCGTCAGTAGTTTCAAAGCGTTATATGACAAAGAGTGCTGGGAAGACGGGACACCACGAGCGTAGCTCTCATCCTGTAACTACACTTAGGTAATTACACTTAGGTAATTACACACACACACAGGCTCCAGCCACACACACACATACACAGGCTCCAGCCACACACAGGCTCCAGCCACACACAGGCTTCAGCCACACACAGGCTCCAGCCACACACACACACACAGGCTCCAGCCACACACACACACACAGGCTCCAGCCACACACACACACACAGGCTCCAGCCACACACACACACACAGGCTCCAGCCACACACACACACACACACACACACACACACACACACACAGGCTTCAGCCACACACACACACACACACAGGCTCCAGCCACACACACACACACAGGCTCCAGCCACACACACACACACAGGCTACAGCCACACACACACAGGCTACAGCCACACAGACACAGGCTACAGCCACACACACAGGCTCCAGCCACACACACACACACACAGGTTCCAGCCACACACACACACACACACAGGCTCCAGCCACCCACACACACACACACAGGCTCCAGCCACACAGACACACACACACAGGCTCCAGCCACACACACACACACATAGGCTCCAGCCACACAGACACACACAGGCTCCAGCCACACACACACACACACAGGCTCCAGCCACACAGACAAACACAGGCTCCAGCCACACAGACACACACAGGCTCCAGCCACACAGACACACACAGGCTTCAGCCACACACACACATACACAGGCTCCAGCCACATACACACACACACAGGCTCCAGCCACACACACACACACAGGCTCCAGCCACACACACACACACACAGGCTCCAGCCACACACACACACACAGGCTCCAGCCACACACACACACACAGGCTCCAGCCACACACACACACACACAGGCTCCAGCCACACACACACACACACACACACACAGGCTCCAGCCACACATACACACACAGGCTCCAGCCACACAGACACACACAGGCTCCAGCCACACAGACACACACAGGCTTCAGCCACACAGACACACACAGGCTCCAGCCACACAGACACACAAAGGCTCCAGCCACACAGACACACAAAGGCTCCAGCCACACACACAGACACAGGCTCCAGCCACACACACAGACACAGGCTCCAGCCACACACACAGACACAGGCTCCAGCCACACACACAGACACAGGCTCCAGCCACACACACAGACACAGGCTCCAGCCACACACACAGACACAGGCTCCAGCCACACACACAGACACAGGCTCCAGCCACACACACAGACACAGGCTCCAGCCACACACACAGACACAGGCTCCAGCCACACACACAGACACAGGCTCCAGCCACACACACAGACACAGGCTCCAGCCACACACACAGACACAGGCTCCAGCCACACACACAGACACAGGCTCCAGCCACACACACAGACACAGGCTCCAGCCACACAGACACACACAGGCTCCAGCCACACAGACACACACAGGCTCCAGCCACACAGACACACACAGGCTCCAGCCACACAGACACACACAGGCTCCAGCCACACAGACACACACAGGCTCCAGCCACACAGACACACACAGGCTCCAGCCACACAGACACACACAGGCTCCAGCCACACAGACACACACAGGCTCCAGCCACACAGACACACACAGGCTCCAGCCACACAGACACACACAGGCTCCAGCCACACAGACACACACAGGCTCCAGCCACACAGACACACACAGGCTCCAGCCACACAGACACACACAGGCTCCAGCCACACAGACACACACAGGCTCCAGCCACACAGACACACACAGGCTCCAGCCACACAGACACACACAGGCTCCAGCCACACAGACACACACAGGCTCCAGCCACACAGACACACACAGGCTCCAGCCACACAGACACACACAGGCTCCAGCCACACAGACACACACAGGCTCCAGCCACACAGACACACACAGGCTCCAGCCACACAGACACACACAGGCTCCAGCCACACAGACACACACAGGCTCCAGCCACACAGACACACACAGGCTCCAGCCACACAGACACACACAGGCTCCAGCCACACAGACACACACAGGCTCCAGCCACACAGACACACACAGGCTCCAGCCACACAGACACACACAGGCTCCAGCCACACAGACACACACAGGCTCCAGCCACACAGACACACACAGGCTCCAGCCACACAGACACCATCAAAACATTGCCCCAGTCACTGCCTACCGAAGACTCCTGAAGGAAGTGTGAAGATAAAAGCTACTCACATCACCCCAGGTCTCGCTGCTCGACAACAATAACAATACGAGGCTGCAGCCTCCACGAGACTCCGGGCAGGAAAATAAGTGAGGAAACTTGTGCTCAGAGATGGTTGGCAGGAAGATGAGCGGGATATGAGAGGGAACTGGGTCTGACCAGGCGCCCCTGACGCCACCAGTGGACACGTCCCTCACACCTCACACTCTCTCCTCGTCTCTACATCATGTGCTCCACTCCTCACCACAGACACACCTCAAATAACGAAACATTATTGATTATCGCGTCTGTCACCATCGCCGATCATCTGACTCTCGTAAACATTGCTATGAAAATCGATCCAAGCAAAACAATCGACCATTTTCCCGCGACTTTGACCCTTGTGTCGCCCTCGCATAGGGTCGCGTTTGGCTATTTATTCTATTATTATTTTTTTAATGCTATTAATCGCCATACTGGGAGACATTTACTGGCTATTATGGGTTATTATGAGTGAAATATTTACTGTTTACCCGTTTTCTTTGGGTTTGACATATGAGGTTAAGGAAACTAAGCAGTCATAACCTGGCTACAGTGAGCACAGCCTAATCATAACACTGTTTCAGGCACCCAATAGCAGACCAGCTCTGTGAACTCCTGTATTCCCATTGGTCCAGTAAAATCAGAATGAGACCGTCGTCCCGTTGACTTTATGTACGTATATAGCATTCAATAAAAAATAATGAAATGAGATAAATGCATTTTTATAAAACTAAATATAAAATATATATATTTAGCTATAATGTTCGTCAAATAAAGTTATTAGTCATTTAGAGGATCAAGTCGAGGGCTGAGCCGAGTGACGAATCAAAACAAACTTGTTGTGGAGCGGCCGGGTGATGGTGCGGTGTCCTCCCGGGTCAGTCTCGTGTCCTCGCTGCTCTCTCACCAATAAAGATGACGGAGTCGCTACCGGTGAACAAGGTGGTGGTGCACCCGCTGGTGCTGCTGAGCGTGGTGGACCACTTCACCAGGATGTCCAAGATCGGCAGCACCAAACGTGTGGTCGGGGTCCTCCTGGGGTCGTGGCGCTCCAAGGGCGTCCTCGATGTCTCGAATTCTTACGCAGGTACACACACACACACTTAAGGATAAGGGGCACCACAGAAGGCCTCTTGGCCCATTACGAGGCAGCTCCCATTTATATCCACCCGAACTCATTTATATATATGTGTAACCTATGCTTGAAACGAGTGATTCCACGTCTGTTGTGTTACTTGGTAATTTGTTAAATAGTGTGTGTGTGTGTATATATATATATATTATATATTATATAATATATATATATATATATATATATATATATATATATATTATATATTATATAATATATATATATATATATATATATATATATATATATATATATATATATATATATATATATATATATATATATATATATATATATATATATATACACACACATGCAACAACTATCACTAAAACATTGATCCATGTATGCAAAAAAACACACTTGAAAATTTAGAGTATGCTGAATGTGTTTTCGGCTCAATTCGCCATTCATCAGAGCAAGATAGAGAGGCAGGAGGGAAGATTTGGTGGGCCAAACTTAAGTCAGCCATCAAGGGGTGACAGGTCACCTGACCACCAGTAATTGGAGATGAAACCTTACATTATGGGGAAGATAGGAAGACTAAATAGGGTGAACAAATGTTCTCTCCTCTCATAGTGAAATAAAGGGTATCAACAAAAAACACAAAAGAATGGCGTTTAATCCCTAAAAGTGACACCTGTCGGAAAACTCCACAAAAAAAAAAAAAAACTGGCTAAATGGATGCTACATTGTATTGATGTGCTATATTGAAGCTTATATGGGGGATCTAATTTGGACATGCCAGGGCTAACATTATAGCTGTTGGTACATTGTTTAATCAGGACCGACTCAATCAAATTTTGTTCAACGAAACCCATACTCTTAACAATGCATTTGGTCCCTCTGAGGTCAGTAGAATGATCACATAACCTGGAATGTAAATACAATGCACTAGAGTGGTGGGCTGTGTGAATAACATAAGAGTGTTGTTTTAAACATGAGGAAAGAGATTTACCAGTTTGGCCGATGTAAACAAACCCAAACTCATTGCAAAGGATGGAGTACACACAGCCTGCTACAGACTTAATTAAAATGTAGTTAAATGTATTATCTTTGATAAACAAAATTATTATTTTTGATACAAAATAGTCATGATACTATATACTGTATTTTGAATGGCACAATAAATAGATGTGATATTTTTAATATTTTATTATTTAATGCCAGGAATCTTTTACTGTATTATTCACCTTTGTTTCTCCAGGTTGATGCCATCTTACTCATGAAAGTGGGAGAAGTAATTATAACATGTTGGCAAAATTTATTGAAAGCCATATTAGATATTGCTAATAAACTAAATTATTTTCAGTTCCTTTTGATGAAGATGAAAAGGACAAATCTGTTTGGTTCCTTGACCATGACTACTTGGAGAATAAATACAATATGTTTAAAAAGGTGAGAAATTATAATGTAATTTTTTTCAATTTTGGGATCTGTTGTATAAGAGTGCTTGCTCTGTAGGGTCAATGTTTAAGGTAATGGAGTTCCACTCTATGGGGTTTGGTAAGGCCCCCCCCCCCCCTTCTTGGGAAACACTTCCCAGCAAAAGAATAAAAGATACCAAATATGGTCTGTTGTCTAGAAAAAGATTTCCTACCCCTACTCTAATGGATGAGTGAAACTCTGGCTTCAAATTACCTTAATATTTATTAACCCTAATTCCCCCTAAATACAATAAATGCCTTACCACTTCGATCTTATGTTACCTCACTGAATCCACATAGACAGGAAACGAGAGTTACATACAGCAAAACTAGAGGTAAGGTCTACTTTCCTTAAGGTACAGAACACAATACTTTATAACTTCAACACGCAACATGTTTTCACTAAGCCACCCCACAGGGCTTAACATCAGGAACCCAAAATAATGGACTAGGACATACACACACACACTATACACTATACACTATACACTTAGAACAACAACTAGTGGCCCGGTAACATAATAGATATTTATCTATTTTGTTATTTAAAGAATAAAGAGAGAGGATAGTGGAAGGAGGTAAAGAGAGATAGATAGCCACACTGGCCAAAAACGTCCACCCAGCGCCTGAGCCGATAGAGAAGCTTTCTCTTACCATGAGGCTGCTGCCCGAGTCATTAAACTGATTGTTCAGTAACAATTATTTATCCTCCAATACAAACATTTACTTGCCACTAATCAGTTCTAGACATAACTAACATCCTAGCTTTACACTACATAATACAGTAATATAACAGAGTATTACAACTGTGAGCATCAAGGTGTTCCTACGTCTGGCAGGGAAACGGGACCGCCATTTCCCAAGCCGATTTTTTAAGTCCTCTTGAATATAAGACTGCCAGATAATGTTTCCTCCTTCATAACCCAACCTATCCTCCAGCTCTATAATTATAATGCTCTATAATTTAACTAGTCAAAAATCCCCCACACAATCCCAAACAATCAGGGCCTATCACTAAGATACTGGAGTGAATGGTCCCTGCATGTGTGTAAACAGGAGCATTATGATCCTGGTTCCATTGCAGAATGCCAATCTTGGATCCAGGGTCATAACAGGATCATAAAAAAATGGGTATAAAAAACTGCAAGAGGCCTATTGTCCTATACAAAGCAGTTATATTTATAGCCACCCAAACTCATTCATATAAATTATATATCTAACCTACTCTTGAAACAAGCCAGTGCCTATTGTTTCATAAACTACATCCCTATTCCCAATCCAGGATTTACAAAGGTCTGTTTTGAGTCTAAACTTGTCCAATTTGTAGCCATTGATGCATGTATTTTGTATTGACGCTATATTTAACATCCTATTAATATCCCCATTGTTATTCCCTTTCATTCATTTGACTACTACAATCATGTCACCACTATGCCTTTTGTCTAAGTTTTTAGCTGAAGACATGTGCTGCATTTAAACCTGATGACTACATATTGTTTCTTAATTATTATTTTTTTTAGCTGTGGTGGTTTAACGAATTAATGGATTTGCTTTAAGCTTTCCTGTTATTGAATAGTTCATGTATTGTAGCTTTGTCAACACTAGTTTTATCTTTTTGCTCTTTTCAAGCTACAAAAATATCATTAGTCATCTTGAGTGAATTTGGGTATTGGAAATTAATACCAAAAGAGTTGCATTCCAGTATGTATCTTATGCATTAATTTTACACTTCCAAATTCTTACTTAGAGAAATGTTCAGTTTTTAAATGTTGATTCTTTAAGGCACTCGAGATCAAAATGTTTGATCTTTAATATTATCCAGAAAGTATTAGACAAGTAAATTATATATCACAAATCTGAAAACAGTGAATCTTATAAATCTTGTGTACTGTTTGCCTGGGATAACTCAAAGGTTTGTTTATGGTACACACAATGTTAGGAGTGGATTTGTGAGCAGTATTGTAAATGCTACTTTATAATATATTCATAGTATTACACTGAGTTAGACATTTTGGTTACTGTTCCATATGTTTACTACAGTATTTATTCAAGAAAGTTTGGTATAACTAATATATACATAACTAATGAAGGATTTCTATACTCCAAACTCCAGTTTATTCTTCCAAGTCAGGTAGATACTATAAAAATAAAGAGATTTTCAACTTGCAAACAATAAGTCACAGCAACATGGTTGAAAATTTGAAACCTAACCCAGAAATCTGAAAATAAGGTAATTGATGACAATTTCGATTTCGTCCAGAACCATTATCACATCATATATAGTACACGACTGGTTAATGGTCTTGGTTGGATGCCAAATTTTCACCTTTTGTCAAGTTAGAGATACTAATTCTGCATGTACAGTATTGCATTAGTGTGGGAGAGAAGACTTAAAAGGGAGTGAGAACAAAATTATAGTTATGGCGCCAAAGAGAGAGGGGACTTATGTGTGTGAAATAAATGTGAAGTGTTAGATTAGTTTAAATAGTGGAGATCTATGATAGACAGAAGAATTTGGATGTAGAATATGAGAGCAGGATGAATCAGAGAAGGAAAGTAGCTGGTGCAATGAAAGCCTTGGTTAGGAAATTCAAGAGAAAAGGCCAGAAGACTTCATGAAGGCGTTGTGATGTGTGCTCATATGTAAGGAAGTGTGATGGTGGTGGTATGATTAGGAAAAATCAAGACAGTGCATTATAGACAATCTGGGAAGCATGTGTGGTGTTAGAAAAATACAGTATATCAGAGTAAAAAATAACAATTTAATGGAGAAGTGTAGAGGACATGGGTAATAAACATCAAGATGAGGGGAATATTTTAAGTAAATGATGAGAGACTGGTAAAGAGAGCTTGAGAGTAGGAGAATAGAAACATTGGGAAAAAGATCGGTAGATGTTGTGTGTGTGTGAGGAAGCTATCATTCAATGTGATCAACGAAACAAGTTGTGGTAAGGTACATGGCTGGATGGAAGCACTTTGTGAGGAGACAGTAAATGTATTTATTTTCTGTGGAGAGCCCCTTCGGCTCCCAGGAGCTATAACGGGCTGATGTGTATATATTAGACCGTGACAACAGTCAATCGAAGGAGTTCTAGGCCTACCGAGGACTAGAGCCAGAACCTGGCCCCTTCAAGAGAGGCACGAGGAGGTTTTGATTGGAGAATTCTGTTGCTAGTTAGGCTTTCGGTTTGCAAATTATTTAATCAGCAGTAGTTTGTTTTGGAATTCCTACCTTTTCTGGGTGCCTGACCTGGTAGATGGCAGACAAAGACTGCTTCCAATTACATGGGGGTGTCTTTAGGCCATTGCTCCTCGTGCCTCTCTTGAGGGGGCCAGGTTCTGGCTCTGGTCCCCGGTAGGCCAAGAACTCCTTCGACTGACTGTTGCCATGGTCTAATATATACACATCAGCCCGGTATAGCTCCGGGTCGCCTCCGGGTCACACCCAGAAAATGGCATTTCATTACATTCAATGCTGGTTTTTATTGTTTTTCAATTCACAAATAGCAATCTACATCTGAAATCTACACTGTATGGAGGCAGACTCCATACACGGTTACAAATATCAATATGATAGAGGCCAATAGGCTCAGGATACACTAGTTGATTGACAGTTGAGAGGCTGGACCAATGAGCTGACGCTCAACCCCCGCAAGCACAACTAGACGAGTGCATCTAGTTTAATAAAGCGGTGAAGTGCTGCTGTGAATAATTACAAGACTACAAAGTATTAGTGCTTTCTTATCCACATATCTGTATAGTGTGAAAGATTTACTAAATGTACAAGTATTTTTGTACAATATCTATTAACCTTTCATTATATTGTTCCATTTCTGTGGGGAGCCCAGTAGGCTCCAGGGAGCCTCCGGGGCTCACCTGAAAACTGCATTTCATTTCATTAAACGTTGGTTTTTTCTTTCCTCTGGGCTGAAGCTTTTCCATCCAGTGAAAGTGAAAAATTGGGCACTTATGATCACTAACGGTGTATGTATATTTATGAAGTAATAGAACTACAACATTTTCCAACATTTGTTCCCCATAGGTTAATGCCCGCGAGAAGATTGTTGGATGGTATCATACAGGACCAAAGCTCTGCCAGAACGACATTGCCATTAACGATTTGGTCAAGAGGCATTGTGGTAATTCAGTTTTAGTGATCATTGATGCTCATGCATCAAATATCGGACTTCCTACAGAAGCTTATTACAGTGTGGAGGAGGTTCATGATGTAAGTACAATTTGTATTTTGAATCAGCCATCAAAATGTTACACTATGATTGATTTTGAGTGTTGATTGTTGCTTATGTATACCTGGGCCCCATAATTTTTTTATTAGTTTGAGAAATTACTGTACCATATATGGTATATGCTAAAAATAATTGCTGCAGATTGCTATTAACATAAAGGTAATTGAAATCTGCTTATGTTTCTTTATCTAATCACAATTTCTTGCATGGTAATGGAATAGTTTCTATATAGTTTATTTGATATAGCATCTTTAACTTTTGTAAATTTTACACCCACAAAAATATTGAGGATACAAGGAGATAAGCCATTGTTAGCAGACTATAAGAAACTAGCATTATGTATCTTAATACATATCAATAGTAGTAAGGTTACCCCATTGAAAAGTTCAGTATTTTCAATACTATCCGTTTTATGTCATGACAAATGATGAGGTGTGCAGCAGTGTAATGGAAATGTTCTTGCAGGATGGTACGCCCACAACCAAAACATTTGAGCATGTAGCAAGTGAAATTGGTGCGGAGGAGGCTGAAGAGGTTGGGGTGGAGCATCTATTGAGAGATATTAAGGTGAGTGCAAAATTTGTGCCAAGTCAAATTAGGTTCAGCATGATTTTTGTATACATTGTGGTGGAAGTTAGAATGTAGGAAATGAAATATAATAGGTGGATTATGCTGAATGTATATGAGAGTTTAATAAGTGTTGGAAACACAGATTAAACTAGAAAATGTTTATAAGCCCTTGTGTGTGTATGGGAATGATTATAGCTATTATAAGTATTATCATAAACTGGTATAAATACAAAACTTAAATGCAGTCTTAATATGCAACAAATGATGTGCAGCTTATGATATAAAGATATTACACATGTAATGAGGTGTACTAAATCTTACATACTATACTGGGAGGCCTAATTATAAAACGTGTGCTGTAATTGTCTAAGTAGTTACAGGATGAGAGCTTTCCTCACGGTGTCCTGTCTTTCCAGTATTCTTGTTATATGACGCTTTAAAACTACCGATTGTTTTGGCATCCACCGCCCTCTAGCTTAACACTCCAACTATCTCCCATTCTGCAAAAGAGAACTTGTTCTTGAAGTTGCAGGTCTCGTGAATTCCTCCTTTTTAATTTTGTCAATTCCTTTTACTATTTTGTACATAGTGATTATATCATTTTTTATGTTTTCCCATCTTCTAGCTTTGGCATATTTAACACCTCTAGCCTCTCCTCACATCTCATTTATCAGTTCTGGAAGCCATTTAGTACTATGTCTTTGCACCTTTTCCAATTTATTGATATGCTTTTGAGATAGGGGGCACAATAGATCCGCTGCATATTCCAGTTTTGGTTTTTACAAAAGTCATGAACAGTTCCTTTAATATTTCACTGTCCGTGTATTTAAAAATGATTGTGAAGTTAGAAAGCATAGCATACACCCCTCACACAATGTTCTATGTGGTCGTCTTGTGACAGTCTACTCTCCAGAATCAAATTCAAATTTTTATTCAGGTAAAAGTACATACATAGATGATGAGTTACAAACATGATGTTGGATTTATAGACAGAGCTAGTACATACAATACCTAAAGCCACTAATACTTTCTGGCAACTTGAACATTATTGGTGAACATTAGTGGTTCTAGAACTGAACTCCATGGTGCTCCACTAGTAATGTTTCTCCAATCTACATTGCCTCTGATTACTCCTCTCATTTTTCTGTCAGAAAATTTTTCTGCCATGTCAGAAGTCTTCCTGTCACCCCTCCAGTATATTACAGTTTCCTTGTTGCTATGTTTTTTATTCTGTGTACTTAGTAAATGATCTAGTTACCTAGCTAGTTAGTTTTTGGGATTCACATTGCAAATTCAGGATTAAGAGTGAATATTGTTTGTTTAGCCAGACATTCACCCCCAAAATAAAGTATCTTACTCAAAGATAATTAGTTTGCCAGGTATGACTGATTAGGAGGCACGGAATAAAGAGCTGGATTTGACTCCCCCCAGTCACTGATAGATAAGTACCAGAATATTATAGAAAGTAATGCCCTCAGGAAACAGTCATAAATTATATGGGCTTTATTTTCTTCCTGCATATTTTAAAGGGTGCCCTTCTATCTCTATCAGTAATCGAATCTACAATTATTGACTTAAATTACTTCATGAGGATTTTATTCAAAATTTGGCATCCTTCACTTGTATAGGAAATATGCATTTCAGGGCCTTTCTTCACCTTTTTCTTTTATCACATTCGAGCTACATTACATATACAGTAGTCTAGTAATACATATATCCAAAGAAAATGGTTTTTGTCTGAATAAAATTTGTGTGTGTGTTTCAGGATACAGTGGTGGGCTCTCTAGGGCAGCGCATCACAACACAACTCCTGGGTCTTCGTGGCCTACACAAACAGCTTAGCGAAGTGGCCAATTACCTCCGACAAATTGTGGAGGGAACGTTACCTGTTAACCACACCATAGTCTATCACCTACAGGTAAAATGAAAATGTTCTCTGCCTTCCAATGAAATAAAGAATATGTAGCCAGTTATCTTATTGATCTTAAGCAGATGGGTAGGAGGGCGAACTTTGTGGGGTGTGTTTGACCCTTTGACAGCAGCTATAGAAAAAATGGTCATTCCTGCCTATGCATAAAAAATACAAAAAAAGAATTAAATAAATAATTTTTTTTCAGATTTATTTATTATGCATCCTATACCCATCCTGTGGGATGTGGTAGAAAGGGTTACAGAGGTACATAATGGGTTCAGAAACTGAACCCCATAATTAATTTAGCTAAGCAAATGACAATGTGATCTGACATTTGTCAACACAAGTGCCAAACTTTGCTGATTCTGAGGTATGCCAGACACCACTCCTGGGTCCTCCTCAAATCTTTCACCAATTGTTTATCACTTGTTTCTCTATTTACAAGAGTATGTGTGTTGAATAACTTGATAAATTACATAATTCACACAGCATGTGATAATGTTTCAATTGATGATTCATTTACCTGGTATACTTCATTACAACCATATAGAGTAGTAAAAAGCATATACACATAATGTACAATGATGTTAGTTTTGGGCGATGACATATGGGCGGGAGTATAGACTGAAACAAAGGCACTAACTACCAGTGTGCCAACCTAAGATGACAACAGGCTCTTAGTACATGAATTCATGATAATGGTTCAATTGATGGTTGGTTGGCCTGGTATACCTCATTACAACCAGAGTTCTGAAAACCATATAACTATCATTGGTATACATATCATGTAATTATGATGGAATTTTATGCAATGATGATCTTGAGGTTATCTTGAGATGATTTCGGGGCTTTATTGTCCCCGCGGCCCGGTCCTTGACCAGGCCTCCACCCCCAGGAAGCAGCCCGTGACAGCTGACTAACACCCAGGTACCTATTTACTGCTAGGTAACAGGGGCATAGGGTGAAAGAAACTCTGCCCATTGTTTCTCGCCAGCGCCTGGGATCGAACCCAGGACCACAAGATCACAAGTCCAGTGTGCTGTCTGCTCGGCCGACCGGCTCCCCATGATGACCGCATTCACCTTAGTAACATTCATGAAGATAACCACATTCACATGGTAAAGTAACTATGATGAAATGATAGGATTTTTTCATGGATTAAGGTAAACTTCCTTACATCCAGAGAGCAATTATATACTTAATTGCATCATACATTTAAAACACACAATAATTGTTTAGATCATCGTATGACAATAACCACATTACCACGTGAATCAACATACAGTACAGCAAGAACCACTGTCAAGAGATAAAAATTTGGGGTGGAGAGAAAGGTTTTGTGAACATGCTGAACTCTGTAATCCATGAGACTCTAAGGACAAATAAATTTCTGAGGTTATCCTGCTTTGGCCTCCTCGATGGTCCCTTAAAACCAGTGGAATATGAAATCTGGTGGGACCCTGGTAGGTGACAACAGTATTGAAGATCCTTGGTCTTCACTCCAGTATTGTCCAAGTGAAGATTGTGTGTAGTGAGGACACATTTGTAGGGGAGTTCTTCAGCTGAGCTTGGATAGTGTAGTGAAAATTGAATGTTGTCAAGATATATGTTGATGGTGACAATATGTATTAAGATGTAGTTCATAATTGAAATCTCTTGGGGGAGGGGTTACAGGGGGGGGGGTGTGACTGGATCAGCCCCAGTTTTGTCCCCAGGCAATGTTGAGTGCCCCTTGCTAGTAATATATATGTTAATAATTTTAACTTATTTTCCACACAGGACATGTTCAACCTGCTGCCAGATGTGACCAACCCTGCACTAGTGAAGTCCCTCTATGTCAAAACCAACGACCAGATGTTGGTGGTGTACCTGGCATCGCTCATCCGCTCTGTGATCGCCCTTCACAACCTCATCAACAACAAGCTGGCCAACACTGACTGCAGAAAAAAAGGAAGGCAAAGATAAGGACAAGGACAAGGATAAGGATAAAGATAAAGACAAAAAAGATGGAGATAAGGAGAAGAAAGATGAATCAAAAGATGAAAAGAAGAGTGATGAAAAGAAGTAATCGAATAAATGACATTAAAATGTAATATTTATTCTTAAATATGTGTAACATCAGGAAATATTCCCTAATATGACCAGTGTAGTGAATGAGAATAAACATCTTTGCAGGTAAATGCTTTAACTGGATTTTAAAATTGAAAAGTGCTAGAAACATTATTCAAGACTAGCTTTCTACAAGCTGAATGTCAGTGTTCGTATTGGTGTTATAATGCAGAAAGACGTTACTACTGTTCATATCTGCTAGATACACGCTGAAGCAGATATATAATTCCTTTATTTTATGGATGAAGCGGCTCTTTTTCAAATGTCAGCGATACGTTTAATGCCGCAGTTTATACAAACCATGAAATAAATTTCATGTGAACTTCTTGCTAGCTATAATATGTGGATAAGGTTTGTGTACCCCATAATCAACAAAGTTTTCTTTGATCATCATTTAGCTAGCACTATCACAAGAGAAATTTTCCAATATTTTGTATAATATAATTGTGTAGAAGGAAGTATTTAAAGCTGCATTAACATGACTACACACTTTACCTTAGGAAGTGGTATGGCCAATTAATACGTACTTCTGGGAAGTTTTGGGTCCGAGCTTCATGGGGATTCTTTTCTGTAGCATTAAATATAAATTTCATATATAACAATCTTTTATTGCCTTGTTTGTAGTCCACTACATATATTTTGTATTATGTAAAAATATTAATGGTACAGACACTTGCAAAATAAGACTGCCTCATTTATAAAATAATGATACACCATCACACAAGGTACTAGTATGTTCACAACAAGTACAGGTTCTAATTATCTAAAGAAGGCACCAAGCTGGGAAAGGCTATGTAGCACCATCAAATGTGCTGAATAATCATAGGACGCTAAATATCACTAAGGATGCCAATATGAGAACAAACAAATAAGGCGAACGATAACAAAAAAGTATCCGATTCACCAAGAATTCTATCAAGAGACAGGTGACCGCGAGGGACGGTCGGGAAGCAAGACACGCTTGTCCTGAAAGTCGGGGACATTCAACAAGGATATGCACGACTGTAAGGGGGACAATAAGGAGAAGGGCGTCGCTCCATTTAAGTGTCCATGAGTTAAGCATGTACTGTATGGCCAATACACAACCTCGCCAGAGCCGTTTTCCCACCACCGGTTACAGTGGTTAGAGGAAGGCCACAGTTTGTTGCCAATAACAAATAACATTTCCTGTCCTCATTTAAAAATTGTGGTGCATTAAGTCCTAATATTAATGCTTCTTTTTGATAAATGAGCATCAGCCTTGATAGGTTAGATGGGTGCCCTAGTTTCATATGCTTGGAACATGTAAAAACCAGTTTAAATTTGAATCTTATCAAATCATTTATAAGAATAGGTTGGATAACAGCATACACTGTAACTAGTTTATCCTTCAATTTTATTTAAGAATAAAGATATCTCAAATATTAAAAAGAGCAACAATTGACAACTTCCACTCCATTTTAAACATGGGAAGCTTTGCCTTTACTTACACTGTCCAAATTGAGGGATGAACATTTCTTGTGGGACTAGGAAAATGTCAATCTAAAGTATAGTATTTACACAACTCCTCCCTTGACTAGTTCCTGAGGGAAATAAAGAGCACATCTTTCATTGTTTATAAATGTATTACAACTGGTATATGATACTAATATATGTTGAACATTCTGATAGGCTAAATAAGTTTTCAAATAAGTCACATAACTAAGACTAGACAAGGTGCACTAACTAATCAATCATCTTGTTGAACAAAAGGTTTGACACAGGTAATAATAATTTATAATAATAATAATATAATAAAGTGATGATAATTTATGGTATATGAGCATGTACAGCTGGCTTCGTTCCTGACTCCTTATCAGGGATCCAGGGTTCTATTCCCGGGTGAGACAAATGAATGATCACGATGATCACAGGCCATATAACACTGAAAATTTAATGACATGTAACCTATGTATTTACTTCTTGTGTAGGCGAGTACTGTAGAGCGAATCTCAAAATATATGAAAAGACTTGTCAACACCTATGTTTTCACAGAATTAATTTTATCATTTTAAAAATAATTTTTCATTGTTTTTCAGATTCATTTATTTATTATACACCCCATACCCATCCCGTGGGCTGTGGTAGAAAGGGATACAGAAGAACATAATGGGTTCAGAAACTGAAGCCCACAATTAATTTAGCTAAGCAAATGACAATAGAATTATTAATTTGTATGCAAAATGGAAGAAAAACTTGAAAATATTCTTTTTCACGTTTTTAAATATCAATTTACTGGGTGCAGACGCAATACCAGAGAACTTCTGTTGATGCTGTTCTTGTCGTTAGAACGTAAGACCGCACTGCTGCATCCACTGAAGAGAACCACTTGAGCTGCCAGAAGGAGTGTATTCCGCACCAACATAGTCACTGTACCCTGTGTGCAAATCGAATGACTTTAGAATATGAAATATTAACAGGTTCAAGAAATAATTTATATCTGATTTACCTGAGGGCCACTAACACTAGTGGCCTCAACGAGGATAGGAAGCCGTCGGCTTATTGAAGGTCCCCCCCCCCCCCATTTGCTGTGATGATCCTCTCCAGGTGGATTTTAGAATCCTAAATCTATAGTACACTCCCATTATTTATACCTGTACTTCAATCTTATGTAGAATATCCTTCAAGTCAAAATGGTGTACACACCTGAAAATTACCGTCATCCATCATTCATTTTACACTACTATACTGAAATTTTACAACCTATATACAAACATGATATTTCAACCTTCCATTCCATCAGCTTTGCTTTTGTTCAGCAAGATATTCACACTATGACATTTTACATACACTTTAAGCCTAAATGCACACACATGAAATGAATTGAAAGTGATAACATTTCAGTCTATCTAGGACCCTTATCAAGTCTTAACATGAGGATCCAGGATGGATTGAAACATCATAATTTGTATTCATTTCCTTTCGTATGTGGAATGCATTATTTCTTTTCAGTCACCTTATTATGACACTACAAATCACAATAACGAAAGTAAAAAAATGTGAAATAGCTGATTCAGCAGTTTCCTCAGTACCACAAATGTGTTACTAGTATATGTTAGATACTTGTGAATGAGCAAGAAGTCTATGGAAAACATGAGTCAACAACCAAAAATGTTAATGTTTAGGTGATACTTTCAGTGAGGATATTTTTTGATCACCTGTATATGGTAATATTTGTAACTTAATACCTCCCAATACCTCCCAATATTCTTTATTTTACACCATACTTTCATTCCTAGCTACAACCTCTCCACTTCTCTTTAAGGGGCGGGGAAATGAAAAATATTTACTAAAAATCAAACTTTTTCGAAAAAATTCCAGTGAAATCGTGTTGGCTATGGCATAACAGTTGCGAAATTTTGTCCAAAAATGTTAATATATATTTTACGAATAATTCTTACCCCCCCCCCCTCCCTGACCACCATGATGGGGACCAGATGCCTTATATATATGTGCCTTATCACATATATAAGCAATAAAGTTAATGAAATAGTTTTTTACCCCCTAACACAACCACTACTGCAATGCATGTTGAAATATAATGACAATCATCAGAACACAAGTAAATATGCAGTACAGATAATAATATAGACAAAGGCTATCAATTCGTACCTGTGAAATGTTGTAAACTTATATTGTATTATACTATTAATTTTATGTATGTATAAAGTATATATGTGAATGTATTTATTTTTGTATTTTTTTTTTACTTCATTTCAAAACATATTGACCCACAACTTTCACATTTTGGTGTACGAATGCCCAGCAATATTTATTAAAACATACAAGTAGATAAATAAATTAGGACTACCATATACATCATCAATAACTTTAACTTCAATTATCTCGAAAACTAGAAATTTAACTTTGAGTAAGCTTCATAAATCCAGTTTCTCATCGATTCTCACCATTTTTACATATAGTGTAATTACCTAAGTGTAGTTACATTATGAGAGCTACGCTCGTGGTGTCCCATCTTCCCAGCACTCTTTGTCATATAACACTTTGAAACTATTGACAGTTTTGGTCTCCACCACCTTCTCACCTAACTTGTTCAACCGTCTACCATTCTGTTTACAAAAGTTAATTTTCTTATATTTCTCCGGCAGCTTTGTTTCGTTAGTTTAAATCTATGACCTCTTGTTCTTGAAGTTCCGGTCTCAGGAATTCTTCCCTATCAGTTTTATCGATTCCTGTTACTGTTTTGTACGTAGTGATCATATCGCCTCTTTTTCTTCTGTCTTGTAGTTTTTGCATATTTAATGCCTCTAACCTCTCCTCATAGCTCTTGTTCTTCAGTTCTGGGAGCCACTTAGTGGCATGTCTTTGCACCTTTTCCAGTTTGTTGATGTGCTTCTTAAGATATGGGCACCATACAACCGCTGCATATTCCAGCTTTGGTCTAACAAAAGTCATGAACAATTTCTTTAGTATTTCTCCATCCATGTATTTAAAAGCAATTCTGAAGTTAGAAAGTGTAGCATAGGCGGCTCCTCGCACACTATTCTTAATGTGGACCTCAGGTGACAGTTTTCTATTAGAACCACCCCTAGATCCCTTTCTTTGTCAGAATTCTTTAAAGATTTCTCGCATAATTTATAGGTTGTGTGGGGTTTATGTTCTCCTCTTCCACATTCCATAACATGGCATTTACTCACATTAAATTCCAATTGCCAAGTATTGCTCCATATACTTATTTTGTCCAGGTCTTCTTGAAGGGCATGACAATCATCTAGGTTTCTTAGCTTCCCTATTATCTTAGCATCATCAGCAAACATGTTCATATAATTCTGTATTCCAACTGGTAGATCCTTTATGTAAACAATGAACATTACTGGTGCAAAAAAAATATAAAAAGTGCATACAACTGTCTGCGTACAACCTGTCTGTTCTACAATTCCATAGATTGTTTTTTTCATAAACCCCACACATTTGTAGTTATATATTTTTTGTGTGTAAATTTGGCACATATCTCAAAGGCCATATTTATAATTTTTTTACACTAAACTATACTGAAAATCTATATTCTAAATCAATGAAAATGAAGATCATATGCTGTTCTGAACGCCTAATACCACCAAATGAACAATTGGTGATATTTTCTATTTTTGAAGTTGATTTGAAAATCTGAAAATTTCAAGATTTTTATTTTTTATTTTCTTGTTTTACATGTTACGTTGTTGATCATTCAGACAAAGATGGAGCATTTGCCTAGTAGATTATGCACAAAAACTTTGACAGCTTTTGAGCAGGTTTCAGAAAATTGTTTCCCGGCCCTTTAAGGGGCCAGTTCTATTTCACAACCTTCCTCAAACACTCAAATGTTTTGTGCATAATCTACATGCTAAATGCTCCAACTTTTGTTAATGGATGAATATCATAACATGAACCTAAATTTTTTTATTTTAATTTTTGTTTAAATTGACATTTTCACAATTTCAAATTATGGTAAGTGACTTAATATTTCACTAATTTTTATTTTTGATTCTCATAATTGTTGTAAAAATTATGAGAATCGTTCAGAAACTGAATTTTTTATCCAGTCTCAAAGTTAAAAGTCCTGTTTATACAGAAAAATGATGGTAAATGTCTTGACAATAAATGTAGTACTGTAGTTCAAACTGATGTCATATCTTGTAAGTTTATTAAATATTGCTTGGCATTTGTACTCGAATATGAGAAAGTTGTAGGTCAATGTGTGTTGAAATGAAGTCAAGAAAAAATAACCCCACAAAAAAAACAAAATATAGGGATAATTATAATGGGTTAAGGGATGTATAAGTATACAGTACTTTATATAAGTGATAAAGCCCTCATCTGGTTCTCATTCAGCAAAAACAACCTAAAGAGACAAAGAAAACAGGGCATAAAAGCTGTGAATAACTCTGCAAAAACAGTTAAAAGAAAAAAAAGTCAAAAGTTCTGCCACCTGTAGTTGAATTACATGTTGACCAATTTCGTTGCAACTTCACATACTTAGTGATGGGTATGCATTCTCCAAGATGTAGACGCTACAACAAAATCAGATTATAAACAAAGGAGAAAAAAAAATACCCCCCCCCCAAAAAAAATAGTGGAACTAACAGATATTGCCATTGGATAATGTATTTATATGATATATAATAAGATACAGCAACATAACATCCTTACTCATTATTATTTGTGTTATTATGTATTACTCAGCAATGCTAGAAAGGCACCAGTTGCATGTCCACTTTGTGGACCCTGCATACTACTATTCTTCTTTGTGCATCAGAATGATACTTGCTTCTCTTTATTACTACATTATCCCTTAGATGCAGTTAATAGGAGCTCTTCTCCTTATCATTTTTTTTTGTAAATTCATATAAAATCCATTTCTTAACATATTGGGATGACACTTTCATGATGCTGATGCCAAATAATTGGTATTTTGTTTAACATTTTCAAGTAATTTTCATATACAGTAATTTGAATATTTGTTGAACTCCCGGCCATTTCCTTAAATGTACAGTCAGTCCTGAGAGTATACTTTACATTACAACCATTAATGCTTTACAAATACTTTGGCTCACAATTTCATTCTCTAAATAAAATTCAGAAAACTGTTTGTCATTTTCTATACTCACCTGCCTCTCGCAACTTGCTGAAAATAAATATGTAATCTAGTTCCCCTGGGCATGATGGCTCATGCCGATGAGGAGCTTGGGCTATCTGCACATGTCCTACAGGAATAACACACATTATTGGTAATCTGTTTACATGCCTACTACTATTATTCTATTGTTTTGTATGATTACAATACAGTTTCTCCATTTTATAAACATGTACTATATATGCCAAATATCAACACAAAAAATCAAGCTAGTCAAAAAACATTTAAAATCAATATGAAATATAGAAAGAGCAAATAATTTTGCATAGCTGATACAGAAAGAAGTAAATAGTGGTTCAACTCAATGATTAAAACACAGCTACTTACAATACCTTACAATAACACCTCCAAAAAATACCTGATCAACCAGGCTGTGACTCATATGTCAGGCTGCGAGCAGCCGCATCCAACAGCCTGGTTGACCAGTCCAGCAACGAGGAGGCCTGGTCGACGACCAGGCCGCGGGGTCGCTAAGCCCTGAAATCACCTCAAGGTAACCTCAAGGTATACCAATCATACTAACCAATAAGAGGTGCAAGCTTCTTAATGTTGTTAGAAACGTTGCCACAAATCATCTGCAGGTGGAAGATGTCAAGCTGAAGTCGTAGGTTGGGAGAGTTGATCTTCTCTATTACAGACACAGCTGAAAAGTTACATAAAGTGCACTAAAATTATCATTATACTAATTAAAACAACTTGATAACAGATTAAGAATAATTATAATACAGTACTCCTGATCAAAAAAAAGGAATGGCTGCACACATTCCATTCATCTAATGCTTCTGTTCACCAAGCAAATAGGTACCCAGGAGTTAGGTGACTGTTGTGGATGGTCCTGCATCAGGCCATCTTGGAGTGGGTAGCTTGTGGCATGGTAGAAATTACTACATCGCTGCAGTGGGTGTCCCATCTCTTTCCAGTCTCGAAACAAGATTCAGCAGAGCTCTGATTCATCCTCGATCTTTCAGAGATGAGACCAGTACATACCTCGCCCCACTCTGGATGACCACTTTCGACCTGGTTCACCTGGTCTTAGATGTGAGCACTTCAATGATCTCCCTGGACTTCTGGGATGTGTTCCTATACTACAGGTTCTGGCTAGACTCTAGTGCAGCATCAGGCTTTCTGGTTTTGAGTTCTTCCCTTTCCTCTGAATCTGACTTCCGTGTTTTTTATCAGGGTGGCTCGAGTTGTGGTGGTTCGTCTTCAGTTGCTGGGGGTTCATGTTATAGCTTACTTCGATGACTGGCTGGTGTGGAGTCCCTTTCAGTCCGTGTGTCTGCTGGTCAGGGATCTTGTTCAGGAAGTGTTGGATGTTCGGGTGCCTCGATGTACACCTCTTCACATAGGCGTGGAATTGGCATCATCCTCTTTACACAGCTCCAGTCCCCGATTGCAAGGCCTTTCAGTAGATACCTTTCATCTGGACTGGTCCAGAACTGAGGGCTCAGGCCTTGGAAGGCCCTGGGCTCTTTTTTCCCTCAAACAAGTGGGGAAGGTAGGGTGAATGAGCCCACCCTAGTTTTGAGAAATTCAATCCTTTGTTTACATAGTTTGGGGAGTTCGTTAGGTTGGTTGTGAGGCATTGGTCTCTTGAACCCAGCAGTTGCATGTTTTGGTTCACTGATTTTCTCAATGCTTTCCCAAGTGAGATGACGGACCATCATCTGCCTCCTGCACTTCTTTTGAGAGGCCTGGTTCTGGCTCTGGTCCCCGGTAGGCCTGAAAACTCTGTAGCTGATGCGACTTAGTAGGTTATGAGCCACCTCAATGAGATAGCATCAGGGAGCCACTGGAACTCATCCAAAAATTGGAGTTACATTACAGTCAACGCTGGTTTATTTAGTTAAGTGTCTAACAAAAGCTCTAGTGAAGTACTGAAGGGGATGGCACAAAGAGAAACAGCATGGCTCCAATGCTAACCTGTATCATAGTTATTGAGGAAGTAGCCTGGGATGGAGACTGGATTAATGGGTTCTATGAGCCCAGTGATGTTTTCTTCAGCAAGACGGCCGACAGCATGCCTGAGGTTGGCCTCAAAAGTCGTAATGTGGGCACTTTCATCATGATTTTCACATCGACGTCCTGACATTATGTGAAGCCTGCAACGGAAAAGGCTCAGTTATTGTGATCTGAGTTTAGGCCTATGGAAAGGTGCCGAGACACTGAGGTCAATCAGCACCTTACTTCTACAACAGACATTCACTCAGTTTTAGAATAATATTCATACATAAAAACATTTTAACATAACAGTATTTTCATGGATATTCACCAATTATAATAAAAACGTACCCATAGTTATGGAACTCACTTGCTGCAGCCGAGTGCCTTTGCATATAAAATGGATCGCTCAAGACTATCTCTAAAGCGTGCCTCTTTCCCTGGAATGGCTGCAAACCCGAGCTCCCCAGCATGAGTATCCCCTAAAAAAAAGAAAAAAAATAGATGTTGAGTACTTAATATGACACTTTTTCTGGACAACTACACTATTGTCCCAGGCTATTAGACAGTGTCCCATCCCACTAGACACGGCAGAGATGCTGGGTCCTCTGACCTTCAGTCCAAGTACATTTTTAAACTCTATGCAAGGTCCTCTGATTTATAACTCACTAGTTTGTAAAGCAGTAACTGGCTCTTCTGGGGACACCAATCATCACTTAGAGGGAGAGGAATATAGTCAAATCATACACAAGATGATTTGACAAGGTTTCTTTTCTGTTTATTAAAACCATATACACACTGTATATTGATAAATTTGAATATACACTGTATTGACTTAGGTTTAGCTGTGTTAGGTTTGGTTGGGTTAGGTTTGTTAGGCTTTAAAATGCATTGGCAAACCATCTTGTAATTACCCAAGTGTAATTACAGGATGAGAGCTTCACTTGTGGTATTCCATCTTCCCACAAATATTTGTCATATAACACTTTGAAAGTACTGATAGTTTTGACCTCCACCACCTTCTCACTTAACTTGTTCCAACCATCTACCACTCTGTGAAAGTTAATTTTCTTACATTTCTTCAGCAGCTTTGTTTAGTCAGCTTGTACTCACCTAGTTGTACTTGCAAGGGTTGAGTTTCAGCTCTTTGGTCCCGCCTCTCAACCGTCAATCAACAGATGTACAGGTTCCTGGGCCTATTGGGGCTCTATCATATCTGCACTTAAAACTGTGTATGAAGTCAGCTTCCACCACATCACTTCCTAATGCATTCCATTTATAAACTAATCTGATACTAACAAAATTCTTTCTAATGTCTTTATGGCTCATTTGGGCACTCAATTTCCATCCGTGTCCCCTAGTGCATGTGCCCCTTGTGTTAAATAAACTGTCTTTATCTACCCTATTAATTCCTTTGAGAATCTTATATGTGGTGCTGATGTTCCCCCCCCCCCCTTAACTCTCCTGTCTTCCAGCAAAGTGAGGTTTAAGTCCCGTAGTCTCTCCTCATAGCTCATGCCCCTCAGTTCGGGCACTAGCCTGGTGGCAAACCTCTAAGCCTTCTCCAATTTAGTTTTATGTTTGACGAGATATGGACTCCATGCTAGAGCTGCATACTCCAAGATTGGTCTGACATATGTGGTACACAAGGTTCTGAATGATTCCTTACACAAGTTTCTAAAGGCCGTTCTTATGTTGGCCAACCTGGCATATGCAGCTGAGGTTATCCTCTTGATAACAACAAGAGAGGAGTGGGAGGGGGGGGCTTCGGGTGACAGGTCTGGCATGATATCAACCCCCAGATCTTTCTCTCTCCCTGAAATTCTGAAATTCTAGAAGAATTTCATCTCCCAAATGATACCTTGTATCTAGCCTTCTGCACCCTACACCTATCTTCATTACATTACATTTTCTCGGGTTAAACTATCACAACCATTTGTTCGACCATTCCTGCAGTTTGTCCAGGTCTTCTTGAAGCCTCATGCTGTCCTCCTCTGTCTGAATCCTTCTCTGTCTTGTGTGTGATGTGACTTGCATTCATATTGAGTGGTGCTCTGTTCATTTGCGTTATTAAGTGGCAGAGTTGGTGGAGAATTGACAATACCTGTACTCTTCTGGCTCCCATTCCTAATTATATGGCAAGACTATTTGAAAAAAAATTGTAATGGTGGGGTGAATATCACAAGAGGCCCTGGCATCTATACTGTACGGGGTCAAAAGTCCAATAGAACAAATATTTCTGAATCTGTTATTGATATTTCTATAGGGCTACTTTTATATAATTTCTTTGCTTGTTAAGGAAGCAATATCGGCTTCCTTAGAAATGATAGAAAAGTAGCCGTATAGAAATATCAATAAGGGATTCATTACTAATAAATTACCAATAAAAGGAAAGCTATATTAGATATGCAATAAAAATGCAACAATATTATTGAAGACCTATACAGTACAGTAGATAGGATGATACTTTTTAGTAACATTTCACACTGTTTAAGCACAGAAATTAAGAATAGAAAATTGAGATTTCTATCATGAATAGCCTTTTGTTGTATAATTAAATAATGCACTTGAAACTTTGTATAAAAATACAAAATAAATTTATTAATGGAATTAATACACAGCCTTGGCCATCCACCTTTCTCTCTAGTTAAAGTTTTAAACACCAAATGCTGCACAACAGTTTTAAGTCCTCAGCTCCCAGCCAAAGGATCAGGGTTTAACCCCCAGCCTGGACTGAAATGATTGGGCATATTTCCTTTCACCTGATGCCTCTATTCACCTAGCAGTAAATAGGTATCTGGGAGTTAGGCAACTGTCGTGGGGTTGCATCCTGGGGAGGGTCAGTAGTTAGCATAGAGTGACCTATGTAAGCCTAAATTTGGACATCCTATCCCCAACATGAGTTATTCAGATATTCAATTCATTCAAAATTCAAAAAGAAATATATTAGCCTACTGTAGATAGTTACAAATACAATACAGTACTGTATAATAATTCACCAACCTGGATCAGAGTTGATAAGAACTTGTTGAAGGCCTTGCTCTTTCAGGACAGCTGCTACCTCTTGCTCAGGGACGGAGTATGGGAAGGCACATTCAACTGCTAGGAAGCCTGTCTCTTTGGCCGCCTTGTAGCGTGCCAGCAGTCCACCCGCTTCCCCGAACATGAACGATAAGTTGGCTGCTACTTTCATTATCTTTACACTAAGAAAAAAAATTATTATTCATCTATGACAATCCTGTTATCTATAATATAACACTATAACACTATCATCTCTAAAAAATAATCAGGAATAATGGGGAAGATCTTTGACAAGTCCCCTTTGGGGTCACTAAGGATGGTGGCCCTCAGGTAAATTAGGTTAAATATATTTATAAAAAAATGCAGATGTGATTAGTGCTTACTTGGTAAGAATTTGCATTTTTTATAAAGCCACTAATTACGTGCAGTACGGTATAATATGGAGGAAAATGCATTGCAATATGTGCAGCACTTTTTAACCAATACATTTTTGCTATTAATCTTTTAAGTGATATATAAATGATAATGATGTACAACATGGTATTACTATAGGTATGTACAATAGGAGTACATTAACTATACTGAAATTCAAAAATGGTTATGTTCACATATGATAATTAGAGACTCATGACTACTTTCTCAATCTGCAACATGCTTGGTCCTGCTAGCAATTTTGGATGAGTTAGGTAGGATGAAGATAGCTAAGAAGCAAATAAAAAGTTCCCAGCTTGTCATGCTAATTCTATGCTCATATTATGGGTTATGTAGCACAATGGTCTATATCCTTGGCTCACAACTGAGAGACATTGGTTCAATCACTGGGCAGGACAGAAATGATTGGGCATTCTTCCTTTCACCTGATGCATCTGTTCACCTAGCAGTAAAATAGGTACCCAAGAGTTAGGTGACTGTTGTGGGCTGCATTCAGGGAAGGGTCAGTATAGCTGGCCTAAGGGGAACCTTAATTAACTTAAGTATAGTATAGGCTTTTTGTTTCCCAACAACAGGAATTGTAACATATGATCATGAAGTCTCCGTGGTGTAGTGGTAAGACACTCGCCTGGCGTTCCGCGAGCGCTTTGTCATGGGTTCGTATCCTGGCCAGGGAGGATTTACTGGGCGCAAATCCTTAACTGTAGCCTCTGTTTAACGAAACAGTAAAATGTGTACTTGGTTGTAACAACGATTCTTCGCGGCGGGGATCGTATTCCAGGGACCGGCCCGAAACGCTACGCGTACTAGTGGCTCTACAAGAATGTAACAACCCTTGTATATATCTCAAAAAAAAAAAATGAAAATTCAGAACAGCTTGCCTCGAGTGACTGGTGCCAATATATCTGGTAATACTGTACAGTACAGTATATAGAAAATAGCGTATGCTTATCACTGATGCTTATCACATCCTTATCTGTTGGTGGCTATAATATCAATGTTAATGCTCACATCTGGTGAGAGATATACAAATATACAAATACAAATGTTTATTCAAAAGAATGTGAGTACAAAGAACATAGGAATACAGTACAATTGTCGGGAACAGGAGTTACAATATCTGTGAAGCCACTATTATGCAAGGCATTTTGGGCAAAAGCAAAATTAAACCATATGCTGCCTTAAAACCTGTAGAAATTGTCACAAATTATTCAAATACTTGCAAAAGATTACTGACAAAATCTACCACAACTACTTGGCAAATACCATCCCTATTACCATTCCAACCACAACTATCATCACTATTCCAACCACAACTACCATCACTACTACAACCATAACTATCACTATTACAACCACAACTATCATCACTATTACAACCACAACTATCATCACTATTACAACCACAACTATTACCATTATAACCACAACTATCATCACTATTACAACCACAACTATCATCACTATTACAACCACAACTACCATCACTATTACAACCACAACTACCATCACTACTACAACCACAAATATTATCACTATTACAACCACAACTATCATCACTATTACAACCACAACTATCACTATTACAACCACAACTACCATCACTATTACAACCATAACTATCATCACTATTACAACCACAACTATCATCACTATTACAACCACAACTACCATCACTATTACCATTATAACCATAACTACCATTACCATTCCAAGCACAACTACTATCACTATTACCATTATAACCACAACTACCATTACCGTTCCACCCACAACTGCCATCACCATTACAACCACAACTACTATCACTATTACCATTCCAACCACAACTACTATCACTATTACCATTATAACCATAACTACCATTACCATTCCAAGCACAACTACTATCACTATTACCATTATAACCACAACTACCATTACCATTCCAACCACAACTACTATCACTATTACCATTATAACCACAACTACCATTACCATTCCACCCACAACTACCATCACCATTATAACCACAACTATCAACTACCATCACCATTACACGGGTACCCCAAACAGCTCAACAGCACTGAGAACAATCCGGATACCACAAGACGGTGAAATCCGGAGCCGGATACCGAGAGAGAGAGAGAGAGAGAGAGAGCCGGAGTGGGAGGTAATCCGGATGTGGGGGAGTGAGAGGCCGGCCAGCCGGACACAACAATGGCGGCGGCGCCCAGCCAGGACCTCCCTCCCAGGGGCGGCTATGCTCCCATAACCTTCGCCAGGATCCCTGCCAGGTCCTACTTCTCAGGTGAGGTGCCGCCCGGTCCTCTGGGGCCCAGGATGGTGGTCACGGCCGGTCCTGTGGGGCCCAGGATGACGGTCCTCTGGGGCCCAGGATGGTGGTCCTCTGGGGCCCAGGATGGTGGTCCTGCGAGGCCCAGGATGACGGTCCTCTGAGGCCCAGGATGGTGGTCCTCTGGGGCCCAGGATGGTGGTCCTGCGAGGCCCAGGATGACGGTCCTGTGGGGCCCAGGATGGTGGTTCTGACATTTGGGGCCCCAGGATGAGTCCTGATACTTAGAAAACCCTAATCTATGAGACAGTGTTTATCTGAGGACCACCATCTATCTAGTGGCCCCAACGGGGACAGGAAGCTGGCGGCTTATTAAATGTTCCTCCCATTTTTCCCGATAATATTTTCCAACTGAATTTTGAACAGCAGTAATGACTTGGAATTTCCGGCTTGTGTGGGTAGGCTGTTCCATGAGTTTATAACATTATCGGTGAAGAACCGTCTGTTTTCTTCACTTGGGGTGGATGTAGAGCGTTGGTCTCGCTTCATGCTGGTCAATCTCCGACTGTCCAAGTGGTTGGGCACCATTCCTACTCCCCGTCCTGTTGCAAATCCTTATCCTGACCCCTTTCAAGTGCTATATAGTCATAATAGCTTGACCCTGGGGGGGGGGGATCTCGATATAATCCTAACGTGTGTGAATACGCTGACTTCCTGTCCCTCGACACAATGGAATTATAATTACAGAAATTTAAAAAGTTTCAATGTCAACCTTGTCGTGTCTGATTTCAGTGTTAGTCCTGTGGCCATCGGCTGTTCCTTGTATGAACAACCCTGTGGATTCTCATCCTATTGGGGATGTTGTACATGCTGCTATATGTTGTGTTCATTTGCAGCATGAGTGGCACTGCCCAATAAACTAGACCTCTAGTGCAAAATTTTATATTATATATATAGGGCTTTAATTCCAGGGCGTGGTCCAGTCGTCGTCTTTTTCTTCGCGATACATGCAGTTTGCATGAAGGTTTTTCCTCCCGATGACTGCACGAGTGGTGATGTTGAAAGGTGTTGGGCTCACAGTGGTGCAGCAATGTTCATAATGTGGCAGAGATTGAACGTTATTGATGTCTTCTATTTGTGTGAGGATAAAGACAAATATAAACATATGAGTAGAAATGGACTAGGATGACAAAGATGAGTTGTGTTGATGGTGATAGCAAAGTGTTGCTGTTGTATAAAGTGTGTGGTTTTGTCAAGAGATGGTGAGTTTGTGAGTCTAAGTATGTTTGGGAGTTAGTCGCAATTCAGATAAGTTAGGAAAGGATAAGTTAGAGTACATTAAGTAACATAGGGCTAATGTGTGTAAGGTTAGGTTAGGTTGTGGTAGATTAGTTGAGGCCGGGTTATGTTATGTTTTCGTATTTTGGATATTTATGTCTGGGATGTGCAAGTCATACACAAATTGGTTTGTCAAAGCTCGGTTTCTAATTATCAAACCTATATACATTATATCATTAGATTAGAATGTATTAGCTTTGGTTAGGCTAGGTTGGGTTTGGTAAAGTTAAATTTAAGTTGTAAAATCCTTTGGTGAATTGTCTTGTGTACATTGTAATTTATAATCCTGAAGTCTGGGAACCTGAAATTTTGAGCACTGATATTTGAGGGCCCCAGGATGATGGAGCTTTGGTATTGGAGGAACCTTGATCTGTAAGGGCTCTTGGATGATAGTGTCCTGAAATTTGTAGGACTGATTTCTAGCAGACCTAGACGATGTGGCCCTGATGTCTGTTTTCAAGTAGTATCCAAAATGATTATCAGGTACAAGCAGAACTTATCTGAATGCCATTAACACTAGTGATCACGACGAGGACAGGAAGCCTCTTTGAATGCTTGTCAAAGCTCCCCCATTTGTTCTGATGATTTTATCAAGTTAGATTTTAAAATTGAGCAGTGTTTTGGCACTTATGGCTTCATCAGGTAGGCAGTTTCAAGAGTTAATAACCTTCTGGGTGAAAAAGCATCTTCTGTTTTCTCTCCTACATTGTGGCTTGAGCTTGAATCTGTTGTTCCTTGTGTGTGTTACATCTGACCTTTCTGAAGAAGCTGTCTGGATCAATATCCTCCAAATTGTTCATTATTTTAAAAGTTACAATGAGATCAGCTATGTCATGTCTGATTTGTATGTTGTGTTAGCCCTGTGGCCCTCAACCGTTCCTGGTATGGAGTGTCGACTTAGTTCTGAAATTATTTTTATTGCCATGTTGACCTTTCTCCAAAGCGGCCATGTCTTTCTGAAGATGAGGTCTCTATGCTTGGATATAATAATCCAAGTGTGGGGTGTTATAATTGTGCAGAATATACTATGTAAAACGTGTTTTGTTTGCTTAAGAGGAAGAATGACATTGCGTGACTACTCTTGGGGCCCTTATCAAAACCCTACCCAATGTCTGGGGGACCTTGACCATGGGGTCCTAAATGCAGAAACTGAGTTGGGCTTAGGAGATTAGTTGAACTAAAACCCTCTCCAGGCTGTATAATCCAAAACTGTGCCAGGCTTACAATTTCCATAATAGTGACACAAATCTTGTTTACAGTACTGTATATACAAAATGCAAAATTTGATCTTTAAGTTTTGTTTGATTAGGATATTGCTACATAGCCTTCCCGGCTTGGTGCCTTCTTTGATAATCAATTACGTGATTAGGATATGTTGGTTTCAAGTGTAGTGATGACATACAGGTCAAACTTTTCCCAGGTCTTAGACCTGCTAGTTTAGGTACCTAGTGTTTGCAGAATTGTGACCATTATTATTATTATTATTATTATTATTATTATTATTATTATTATTGTTGTGTTCAAAATGTATTATTTTATTTTGTGATTTTCAGGCTATCAGCTGTTTGCAGGCTATGCAGTTGTGACATCTATTGCTGCCTACTTCTACTACAAAACATATAAGAAGATTAAGTATGTACCTTACCTAAAGCTGTTGGATATTTTATATTTGTTGTTAGAATGACAATTTGCCATTTATAATTGGAGGACAATGTTTATTTGGCAATAAACATTGCCAAATAAGTACAATATTTTCAATGTGCCAAAGCATCTCTAGCCAGCTAGAAATGCAACATTTCATAGGTGAGAACCTGTAGTACAAATGTCTACATGCTCAGCTTGTTATTGAGAATTCTGGGTTCAACCTCTGGATGGGACAGAACTGGTGGGGCATAAATTGGGTGAGAGAAAGGGTTATCATCGTTATCGGAGCCGATCGGCCGAGAGGACAGCACGCTGGACTTGTGATCCTGTGGTCTTGGGTTCGATCCCAGGCGCCGGCGAGAAACAATGGGCAGAGTTTCTTTCACCCTATGCCCCTGTTACCTAGCAGTAAAATAGGTACCTGGGTGTTAGTCAGCTGTCACGGGCTGCTTCCTGGGGGTGGAGGCCTGGTCGAGGACCGGGCCGCGGGGACACTAAAAAGCCCCGAAATCATCTCAAGATAAGAGATCATATACCATTAATTATATTTTCCAGTCTGTTAAGAGGTACAGTATTATTGTTACCAATATTTGTATTACTGTAAAAAAATTCCAACCATGTTTACTGTTCAATACCATGAGAGTGAAGGAAATAATGAGGAGAAAGCACTTAGCCAGTATGACTATATATTTGTCATACATGGATGGGATTAAGTGGACAGGAATGAAGAGGATGGAATAATGGAAAGATGCTCAACCATTTGGCCCATCAGGGAACGAACACTCGCCTGCAAGATGTGAGGCAGTTGCTCTACTCCCCTGTCAACATTCTTAATCACATTCACTTGAAACTTAAAACTCTTGTGTTTTTGCATAAAAGGGAGTTTAGGTTTGAGATCTGTAGATAGTGTTTTTACTTTGTGTTTATTTCTTATTGTTCCATTTTGACTTGAAAATTATATTTTAGTAGACACCTAACCCCACAAATCTGAGAAAAAAAGAAATGATATTTTGGACAGCCCTAAAATGTCATCATTTCCTTCGTTTTCAGATATGTAGGTTGGGTGTCTAAATTTCCAGCTATATTCTGCATAAATTTCAGTACTTTGTGTAGGATCATCAAACTGATCTTTATCTTCATATAATTGGTAGTGTCTTCTACAAAAGCCACTTTTAAAATAATGTAAAACATGCTATTGTCTCCAGTATTAACAAGTTCATAATAAATCCATTTGGTGAGTTTCTTTTGGGGCATAAAGACCACAGTAATATTGCATAAATAGGATGTATATTTTATTTGAAAGCTCCCTTGAACACACACAAATAAATAATTTAATTATTTTGAACAAATAGGCTCCAAATTTCTCTAATATGAGGACATTTTTTGTATGTAGGATACGTGAAATTGAAAAGAGGAGTGGAGATCTAGCCATTGAACCACTACTGCTGGCCGAGAGAGATCGCGAATTCCTCAAGCAGATGAGACGCAACCGTGACGAAGAGGTCAGAATATTATTGAGGTTATTGGGAATGGTTTGGGGGGAAGGGGGTTGCATTTGTGACCCACAAATTGACTGTATCTGCTGGCATATAAGTCACACCTAAGATACAATGATGTTTTCTGGAAAAAACAATGTTTCATCATACATTTATTGAAAGTAATTTTCAAATGGTTTTGCAGGTGAAAACATGATTTTGTGCTTGTAAATAAATATAAATTGGGTTGGAGGATGAAAAACATGAATCCTATCTCCCAGCAATACAGTACTGTACAAGTATTTTAGTTATACTAGTACAGTATACAATAGTGTGGTTTATAATTATAGTCTGGAGTGTATTGCAATTTGTTTTTAAATGGAACGGAGATGGTGATGTATTGTCCCATGTTATTGTTTTAGCTCCTGAATTGGTTTGCCAATTTATATATAAAAGTAAACTTTTTTTAATAAAAATTTGTTAGGGCACAAAAGGGGACGGGCACTAAACAGATAGACTTGTTGACTTTTGATGGCTAGTTTATACTACTGGCAGTGTAGTATTTAGTTACATTTAGACCAGGGCTTTGCAACAAAGCAATCTTATTTTTTTTTTTTACAGATGATGAGACTTTAAAGCTATGCTCAGTTTATACATAGAAATTTAAAGTAAAAGTATATAGAGATGCTAGAGAATGTTTGCAAAGTTAATCTAGAAGTCCTAATCTTTAATAAATGTAAGGCTTTGAGTCAACACTTTACTAGTATGTACAGGACTTTAAAGCACCCATTTTCAAGTTTTTCAATACTGTAATGTGGCATTTTTTTTTCTTCCTGTAGGCAAAACTGATGGCCAATGTTGAAGGCTGGGAGGTGGGGAAATATTACAGTGAACCCATCTTCAAAACCGTATCTGACAAGCGCTATATTGACCCTATTGTCCAAGAGTACTACATTCATGGACCCTCATCCAACTACACTTTTGGTCCCTACTTTTCCCTCTTCACTTGAGCAGTGACTGATGGAATCAAAATTTGTGGTACTACTGCAGCCCTCTGGATAACTGCTTAAATTTGTAGGTTTCGCATATCTAGTTTGAAAGTGTACATACGATGTAGTATGCACATACCTGCATCATGCAAATAAATTTGTCATATGTTGAAATGTGCATACTAACAGTAATAGAAAATTTAATGGTAAAAGATGTTTTTTCCTACCCTCCCATCCCCTTTCTTTACTTGATAATTTTTTTGAGGGGGTTAATGTGATGCCCCAAAAAATCCACAGGAAAAGGGGCATGTACAGGGGTCTGGGAGTCTGATCCACCTCCCTGTGTGTGTGTGTGGTGTGTGTTCCCCACCCAGTACTCACCTACTCGCCTAATTGTGCTTGCGGGGGTTGAGCTTTGTCGCTTTGGTCCCGCCTCTCAACTGGTGTACAGGTTCCTGAGCCTACTGGGCTCTATCGTATCTACATTTGAAACTGTATATGAAGTCAGCCTCCACCACATCACTGCCTAATGCATTCCATCCGTTAACTACACTGACACTGAAAATGTTCCTTCTAACGTCCCTGTGGCTCATGTAGGTACTCGGTTTCCACCTGTGTCCCCTTATTTGCGTACCACCAGTGTTGAATAGTTTATCCTTGTTTACCCGGTTGATTCCCCTGAAGATTTTGTAGGTTGTGATCATGTCTCCCCATACTCTTCTGTCTTCCAGTGTCGTAAGGTGCATTTCCCGCAGCCTTTCCTCGTAACTCATGCCTCTTAGTTCTGGGACTAGTCTAGTGGCATACCTTTGAACTTTTTCCAGCTTCGTCTTGTGCTTGACAAGGTATGGGCTCTATGCTAGGGCCGCATATTCCAGGATTGGTCTTGCATATGTGGTGTACAAGATTCTGAATGATTCCTTACACAGGTTCCTGAAGGCAGTTCTGATGTTAGCCAGCCTCGCATATGCCGCAGACATTATTCTTTTTATGTGGGCTTCAGGAGACAGGTTTGGTGTGATATCAACTCCTAGATCTTTCTCTCTGTCCGTTTCATTAAGTACTTCATCTCCTATTCTGTATCCTGTGTCTGGCCTCCTGTTTCCACTGCCTAGTTTCATTACTTTGCATTTACTCGGGTTGAACTTCAACAGCCATTTCTTGGACCATTCACTTAGTCTGTCTAGGTCATCTTGTAGCCTCCTCCTATCATCCTCTGTTTCAATTCTCCTCATAATTTTTGCATCATCAGCAAACATTGAGAGAAACGAGTCTATATCTTCTGGGAGATTATTTACATATATCAGAAACAGTATAGGTTCAAGGACTGACCCCTGCAGGACTCCACTCGTAACGTCTCGCCAATCTGAGACCTCACCCCCTCACACTGACTCGTTGTCTCCTGTTGCTTAGGTACTCCTTTATCCAATGGAGTACCTTCCCTTTCACTACAGCCTGCATCTCCAGCTTTTTCACTAGCCTCTTGTGTGGTACTGTATCAAAGGCTTTCTGGCAATCCAAAAATATGCAGTCTGCCCACCCTTCTCTTGCCTGATTTTTGTTGCCTGGTTGTAGAATTCAAGTAACCCTGTGAGGCAGGACCTGCCATCCCTGAACCCATGTTGATGCTGTGTTAGAAAGTTCTTTCACTCCAGATGTTCCACTAGCTTTCTTCGCACAATCTTCTCCATCAGCTTGCATGGTATGCAGGTTAGGGACACTGGCCTGTAGTTCAGTGCCTCCTGTCTATCCCCTTTTCTTGTATATCGGGACTACGTTAGCTGCTTTTCAAATTTCTGGCAGTTCCCCTGTTGCCAGTGATTTGTTATACACTATGGAGAGTGGCAGGCACAGTTCTTCTGCTCCTTCCTTTAGTATCCAAGGGGAGATTCCATCTGGGCCTATAGCCTTTGTCACATCCAACTCTTTAAAGTGCAGCTATGTATATTCATGCATTCAAATTCAAATGTTAATTCAGGTAAAGTACATACATACAAGGTGTGATACAAATATTGATGGATTTATAGATAGAGCTAGTACATACAATGCCTGCCTAAAGCCACTATTACGCACAGCATTTCGGGCAGGAAAAAAAGACAAGACTAAAACTTAATACTAATTGAGATTAAAGTATAAATTGTGTTGAGATAATATAAAATTAAAAAAGGGGGTAACATGGCAGAAAAATAGCAAATATACAATTTGGTCGACAAACAGCAATGTTTAAAATAGCAGACATGGGTTGACATTTAGGGGAAGGTAGGTTACATGGAGTTAATTAGGTAGTGCTTAGTTTTTATCTTAAACTGGTTGAGAGAGGTACAGTCTTTAACATGACTGGGAAGGTCATTCCACATTCTGGGTCCCTTGATTTGTAGAGCATTTCTAGTTTGACTAAGTCATACTCTTGGAAATATCAAATAGGTATTTGTTTCTGGTGTGTTGCTCATGGGTTCTGTTATAACCTAGGAAGCTTTTAAGGTCAGGATTGACATTACAGTTCAGCATTTTATATATACAGTATATATATATAAAAGGAAGGTGCAGGCAGGCATTAAAAAAGCTTACAGAATTAATAATTTGGGTGTAAAATGCAAGGAAAAGTTTATATAATTTAATTATCTATGTAGTTACTGGTTAGGTGAGCTGGAGGCAGGTGGGGTGCCCTACCAGGTTTGTCAGCCCCGGACCTCATCTTGCTGACACAGCTCCGTATACCAGAGGACTCCAGTGATGAGGTGTCCAGGTTTGTTGCTTCACTCGGTACTTTCACTGGTGCTACATAGCCTCCCTGGCTTGGTGCCTTCTTTGATAATTACTTACTTAGTATATTTACTAGTGTGTGTGTTGAATAACTAGATTTATGTACATATAATTTATGAAAACATGGATCGAGTACAGTAATAGCTGGAAGGACACTGTATTTAGGCATACAAAGAATGAATGTCTATATGTATTGATAAGAACTAAGGCCTGCAGAAATGCAATTATCCCATATGAGGCAGTCCCTATTTATACCCTTGCATGGGCAAATGCAAGGATATAAACTGTACATTACAGTATATGAATGAGTGGGTGTATAAAAATAGCTGCTGCCTCAGTAAGGCCAAAAGATCTTATGCAGTCCCTTTAGCTCTAATTGATACGTACATATCAATGAATGAATGAATGTACTGTATTCGCCTAGTTGTGCTTGCGGGGGTTGAGCTCTGCTCTTTCGGCCCGCCTCTCAACTGTCAATCAACTGTTTCGAACTACTACTACTATTTTTTTTTTCACATGACATCACAACACAACACATCACACAACAACACATCACATCACGTCACATCACAACACATCATGTCACATCACAACACATCACAACACATCACAACACATCATGTCACATCACAACACATCACAACACATCATGTCACATCACAACACATCACATCACAACACATCACAACACATAAGAACATAAGAACAAAGGTAACTGCAGAAGGCCTATTGGCCCATACGAGGCAGCTCCTATTCTATAACCACCCAATCCCACTCATATACTTGTCCAACCCGTGCTTGAAACAATCGAGGGACCCCACCTCCACAATGTTACGCGGCAATTGGTTCCACAAATCAACAACCCTGTTACTGAACCAGTATTTACCCAAGTCTTTCCTAAATCTAAACTTATCCAATTTATACCCATTGTTTTGTGTTCTGTCCTGTGTTGATACTTTTAATACCCTATTAATATCCCCCCGGTTATGTCCATTCATCCACTTGTAAACCTCTATCATGTCACCCCTAACTCTTCGCCTTTCCAGTGAATGCAACTTAAGCTTTGTTAATCTTTCTTCATATGAAAGATTTCTAATTTGGGGAATTAACTTAGTCATCCTACGCTGGACACGTTCAAGTGAATTTATATCCATTCTATAATATGGCGACCAAAACTGAACTGCATAATCTAAATGGGGCCTAACTAGAGCAAGATATAGCTTGAGAACCACACCAGGTGTCTTGTTACTAACGCTGCGATTAATAAATCCAAGTGTCCGATTTGCCTTATTACGAACATTTATGCATTGATCCTTTTGTTTTAAATTCTTACTAATCATAACTCCCAGATCCCTTTCGCAATCCGACTTCGCAATCACAACACCATCTAGCTCGTATCTTGTAACTCTATCATCATTACCTAACCTCAGAACTTTACATTTATCAGCATTAAACTGCATCTGCCAATCCTTTGACCATTTCAAAACCCTATCTAGATCAACTTGAAGTGATAGTGAGTCCTCCTCCGAATTAATTTCCCTACCGATTTTCGTATCATCGGCAAATTTGCAAATGTTGCTACTCAAACCTGAATCTAAATCATTTATATATATTATAAACAACAGAGGTCCCAGGACAGA